>NW_028327176.1:65684628-65870878 GCF_987537825.1 Furipterus horrens
CACTCATCCATCTAAAATATGGGAAAACTTTAAAATCTTAAAAGCTGCCCATGGCCCTTGTTGTTCAGGAACCCATATCTGATGATAAACCAAGAGCTGGGATGTGGGAGGGCTCCGTTTTTGTCAGTTTTCTCACCTCTGAAAAGAAAGGATGAATTAAGCAATCTCACCTTTGCTCCTGCCAAATTTCTCTTGCTATTAAGCAATAGAGTGCCCCAGAGTAGGAATTTCGGACACTGAGACAAACTGGTGAAGAGGTATTTAGGGACTAAGAGGTCTTTCAGTTACTCACCTCCATCTTGGTGTCTACTAAGACCTAGTCAGAGGGTACTGAGAAATATAAAAATGAAACCATCATCATCATCACTTTGGGTCCAACTTTTTAAGTCTCTCATCTGCTTTGGGTGAACCCGTTTGATGTGAGGACAGGGAAGGGGAGGCCTCAGAGCATCACAGATGGAGATCAAAACATCCAACATCCACATTTCATAGCCAAGCAGTAGAAGGACATTTTTAAACTGTCAGATAGTTTTAACAAATTGGAAACAAGAACCGTGTTTCAATAATAATAATTCAAAAATTATAAAACTTTAGTTTATTAAGTATTTACTATGTGTCAAGCACTATGGATAGCACTGGAAAAAAATTACCTCATTAAAATCTCACCCCAGGTCACACAGCTGTTAAAAGTTTGGGAAGGATTTGGACCCAGTAAATACTGCACTACTTGCTCTTACTTCATCCTAACCCAACAAACTTGGAAGCTGTCTTCCCAGACTGTCCCATTTACATGGATAAAATTCTCTTAATCCATAAGGAGGAATAAAAAAGAGGTTCTCCAGATGCCCCAGGTGGATTTCCAGGATACCCATCTTCCAGGAAGGGTTTTCACTATTACAGGGACCCTAGAAATGCAGCCTACACTAAAAGGACACAGACCCTGGGCTCCATCGACCTTTGGGGATATCTGGTCCTGAAATGAGTTTCTCAGAATATTTCTCCAGATACAATTCTCTCTCTTCCCAGCAAAATGCCAAGACTGCCTGCCTCAGTTATGGTAGCCCCCATCATGGGTGTTAAGTTCTGTGTTATTAAAAAGCATCCTTACAATGCTAATTTTAAAACACTACTTGATAGAAGCATATCTTGGGTACATGGTCTGTAGGCTAAGTTGTTTTAGCTAAGCAATTTATTTAGTTGACAAAGATGTGTGTATATACCAGTATTTTGAACAACTGCTTGCTGAAATATAGTATCTCTGTATTATTGTAAATGAAAGCAGGTCTGGCTGCCTGCCACGACAAAAGTCTATACTCAGGAGGCAGGTGCTGATGTAAACAAAAGTAGTTTATTGCAGATGCTGGCAATCTTGAAGATGGGGGACTCACATCTCAAAGCCTATCTCCTGGAAGATGGGAGACTCATATCACAAAGCCTATCTCCATCTCTCACTGCAGGCAGAAGTTTTTATAAGGAGGAAGAGGGGAACAGAACAAAGAGATTCATGGAGGGGATAAAAATTTCTCTACATGCAGGCAAGCGTAATCCATTCCCATAGGACAAGTGATAGTCCGGTGTGCATCATCCCAGTTTAGTCATCCTGGTTTCATATCATCTCAGCTTCACATCATCTTGGCTCCATGGTTAAAGGTCAGCAAATCTCCCGGAGCTGGGATGCCTGAAGGTCAGGGTCTGTATCTTTTGAAACTAGTTCCTAGGATTCTTATACAAATATGCTGTTCATCTACCAGCTACATATTAGTCAGAGTCAGCACTTACAGAAACAATGTAAAAAGAATGGTGGGGTAGGTTCTAATTTTCCACTGTTACAATTTCCCACTGTTACATTATCCCTCATTATTTGTTTACTATGGAGTTGTTCTTTGATTCCTGACAAATCTAATGGCAGAATTAATTTCCTTCATAAAACTTTTTATTTCCAACTAATATTGTTTGAACTTAGGTGGCACCAGTACGTATTTTATCATGTAGGTTTAATGAAGACTGGTTATTAAAAACCTCAGCTAATCAGAACAAAATAATGTTTGTTTGTTTGTTTTTAATAAAAGAGAAGTCAAATTTTCAAAATAGATATTGTAAAGTTCATTAATTAATACTATTTATGACTTAGAGAAATGTTCCATAGGTCCTCATACAGTGTCTATTTATTCCTGATTTAGAGACTATTCTAATAAATTCAGCATTTGGCATCTTAGCCTATCTTGATTTGCAGCAGGAAATTTGCAAGATTTTTTAATAAACAAATACTGACAGTAGTGAGCTACTGCCCAAATGACAGACCAAAGCAGCTATGAAAACCAGGTACAAGAAACCCAGAGGCAGATCTGTCTGTGACTCCTAGCGGCCATTTTGTGCATACACCAGGAGTCGGCTGGAGCTAGCCTACTCCATTCCAAAAACAAAACAATACAAAACATGCTGTTCACTGCCCCTTGTTCAAGATTGTATAAGGATTCACACCAACTTTTTTCTGTTTTAAATACTGTTTAAAGGAGTGGGCTTAAATGATTAACCTCCCTAATCCTTATAACTCCCAGATCAAGCTCACTCTGAGACTTGGCCGTTTAGTTATCTAACCCTGGTTGGTGCTACTAGGCCTCAGATAAAAAGTAACATAATCCGCTGTTGTCCAAGATGTGGGTGGGGAGTGGCGAATTAAAGGAAAGACCTTCTTGAATTTGAACTGGGGTGATTTTTAGCTAGACAAACCACCAGACTCCTGTTTAAAATAGCATTAATAACTACTGAGAATCAATCCCATACATTGTCTTTCAGTTTTCTTTTGCACACACTCCAATTACAAAGAGGGAATGCATCTCTAAAGGGAGACACTTTCTTCCTCTTGCCTGCCTTTCTATTTCTATGGAAAAAGAGTTCTCACATCCCCAAAGCCAGAAATTTGGAGAGGAGAGCTGTGAGTCCTGGTTCATGCACTGTTTTCTCCTGCGTCCCTGGGGAGGGGCTCCTTTGGTTATTCAGAGCTGTCGCTGATTGGGCTGTAGTACTAGGAGGCGGGGACAGGGCGAGATCTTCTGCACACGCGCAGTATGGATCTGGAACACAGATTCTTGGCTGGCATCTGTGGATGAGTTGAGCCACTGCTCTCTAACCGGCTCCCAATAGGTGTTGAATTTCAATTAAGTGTATAAGTGGCACCCCTGCCTAGTGGGTGGAGGAAGCTCAGTGCTTCCTATGTGCCCTGAAAAAACAATGGGAATGTAGATACATACTGCTGGCTGGGGAATTGTGCTTCAAAATCTCTTGGCAGATCTCCCCAGCACTCGGACCCTAGGTTTAATGGGGCTGGGAGCGAATCCTCACACACACAACCAGGCATTTAAGTGTGATTTTGCAATTGCCTGGATATTAACCAAAGATTTTGACCACCATATGGCTAGTGATCTTCCTGCCTATGTTATCACTCAGAATCCAGAGCACTGAGAACTGGGCTCCCTGAACTCAGGTACCATCCAAGTCCTTCACCAGGTAGGAGGCAGCAAAAGGATTTTAACTCAGATCTTATCATTCAAAATTTAGCCCTGTCACAAGTAGCACATGGTGCAATCAGAGCCAAGTTCGTAAAGATACGATGTGGGAGAAACTAGTGAAAATAAAGGAGTACATTGTCCCTTTCTAATGATTGTTTTTTCTATGATTAGAGTTTCTGGTTAAAAGAGTTACCAATTTGTATATGAACAGTGATTTCCAAGCGTGGGTGATTTTTCACCACCTCCACTCCAGGGACAATTTGGCAGTGTCCTCAGATATTTGTGACATTTTTTATTGTCACAACTGCTGCATAAAGGACATAAATGGTGCTAACATGCCTGCAATGCATAGAATAGCTCCCACAATGAAGAAATGTGGGCCCCAAATGACAATAGTACTGATATTGACAAAGTCTGTTTAAGAAGCTACATGAAGGAGAGCAAATGGGAAAAAATTGGAACTATTGTAACAATACAATCAATAAAATATACTTAAAAAAAACAAAAGAAGCTACATGAGACATGGGTACTGAACATAAGGGCAGCATAACATATAAATGCATCAGAACCTCAGACTGGCGATAAGGAGAATCACTCCTGTAGTGTGATTATTGCAGCTTTCTCATCATTCTTGTGGATTGGTCAGCCTGAGCAGGTCAACACCAGAATTTCCAGGTAGCTGAAGCTTCTTTTAGCCCCTCGATATTCTATTTTCTCCCCTTCCAACATCCTCAGCCCATCTGCACACCCCAACCCTCCAGAGTTTGCTTGGGGACAGTATGGCTCCTCTATGCTTAGATTCAGCCCTGTCCAGTTCCTGAACCAACACTGAGCAGGACCGAAAACAAACTGACAAATTAATACTTTTTGCCCCAACAAAAGCTTCCCATACCTAGGAGGAGTGCCTTTATTATGCTAGCTTGCTGCTTTACATATTGGTCATTAAATTTATCAATAGTCTTATAAGATGCATATGATTTCCACTTGAAAGTTAAGGAAATTCAGAAAAGTTAAATAGTACACTCACTTTCCTAAGGAAGCTGATATTCATATCTGTTCTGTATTAATTACGAAGCACACTCTTATGCCACATCTAGTCTGTACTTGACTTTCCTGTTCTAAGGTTATATCAGATTGAATACAAACTGTTTTTCAGACTCATATTTTAAATTATTGGAAATAAATCCATAGGCCAGATAAATTATCAGTGTGTTCCTTAGTTGTGATTTAGTTAGAATCCTTTGATTGCCATTTTACAGAAACCAATTTAATCAAGATAAAATGAATTGGAACAATTTATTAGAGGGGTGTAGGGATTCTCTCAAAAACCAAAGAGAGAAAAAACTCGAAAGCTACTGTTTCTGTTCTCTCTTTTCCTTCAGATCAACTTTCTCAGCTTTCTCTCTTCTGAAATTAAGGGAATATGCTTCTCCTGTAGCCCCTAACATTGTGTATTTTCCATTCACTCTCATTCTCTCTCTCCCTCTCTTTCTCCTTCTCTCTCTTCCAAATCCTGTAACAGGGAGTGTTCTCAGTTTGAGATAAATTTCAAACCCTGATAGAATTAGTTCTGCCCAATAAGAAGAGTCATGAAGAACAAAGGTGTATGAGGAAGACCAGGCCTATAGATGAGGAGAGAATAGTTTCCAGAAAATGGGTAGAGTCACTGGGTCATGGGAGTGGCTAGGCCATTACAGTGAGAATGGCTAGTACTCCAGACCCCCTTTTATGAAACCAGCACCAGCCCAGAACTCACAGTTGGTTTGCTTCTTTACAGAGAATTCTACAGGTAAGGACAGTCAAAAGAATTTACACAGCTAACGGAGAAGATAATAACTTATTCTGCTTTCCTCTGAATTTTGATAAGTAGAATAAATGGAACTGAGCCTCCTGGCCCCAGTCTGTCCCCTCTGGCCCTCGTCTGTCCCCTCTGCAGGCTCACGGCCTCTGTTTTTCCTGTCATTCCTCTTTATTATTATTATTTTTCACTTTTTGAAAAGTTCCTCTAGACCCAGGAGAGTGACTGACACTCAGCTTTCTTATATATGTAACCGATGTTTAAGTTCCATATAGCAATTTAAAAGTTTATAAAAGCAAGTATCACATCCAGGTTCCTCTAACCCATTTTCACATATTTCTAATTTCTGAACTGTCAAGACTGCAAGTCTTATTACTTCACACTTCTTCAGAGGTTTATTTATGATTTTAACTCATGACAGAGCTAATGGTCCTGTTAATCTTATTAGACCATACACAAGTCTCTGAACCAGAGCAAGGGTTGACTAAAAATGGGAAGCTTCCTCTCTGTAGGACATACAGATGCACCTTCCAAAGGAAAAACACTTCAACTGACTTTTTTGTGTGTGTGTGTTTTTTCCAGTACCATCTATCTGTCTTACACCTACTGTCTCTCCAATGCAACTTGAGAGTAATCTTACTAGCGGAAACAGCATCCATTTCATAATGCATTTATTTAGTCATTCTTAACAAAGATGCTTGGCAACATAAAGATTAAACACTGAGGACAAGTGACTAAAAGTTTTACTTCTAGAGTTTTAGATTCACAGAAAAAGCCATTTTTGTTTTAAAAAATAACAACAAGGCCTTCCTTCTTCCTCCCCACACCCCTCAGACTGACCTTCTAAGCCAATCTGCTTCTTGGCTATTGTAAAAATAAAAGGAAGTACCTTGAACACTAGCAAATGGTGTTGAGAGGTAAACTAAGTGCATTGAATAACGAATGTCAGAGCCAGGGAGACACTTTCTCTTTCTCCCTATAAAATGCAGATAGCTGAAAATCTACTTTAGACATTGTAAAATGGCTGTATTTTTAGCCCCTACTCATAATAGCTTTTAGTAACTAGTCTCTTTGTTACCTCAAGTCATTCATCTTTAGAGAAATGTGGCCCCATTTCTCTGTTTATCTCCATCTGACCCAACCTGGTTCCTGAGAAGTATAGCACAAGAGATGTATCAGGCAAACACAGACTCTCTCTATTCCAGGACAGAGCTTCTACCCCAGCTCCCTGCCACCTTTCATATCCCAAATGAGCTGAGAAGGACAAAGTAAGTTTCCTTTCTCACCCTTGAATTCAGCACCACAGTTATTTAGGCTGCTTAGTTATTATCTCTGAACTGTCCAGATTCAAATAGGACTCCTGTAGGAAGGTATTTAAAGTGGAAAAATAGTGACAGTGAAAACACTTGAAAGCACCCAGCCAAAATACTTCCACAAACACAGGCCATTAGCCACTGCCTTCCTCTCCAAATTGAACCACCAGCTAGAACCTCTGAAAGTGATTACCCTCATATCTCTATCAAAGATCCATATAAAGCCCTGCATTGTCCAGGGTGAAGCAAGGAAAGGAATTATCCATCTCACTTTCTAGATGGAAGAATATTCTGTCTTCTAATTTTTCCCTGTATAAAAGAAACCTTTAATGAATTGACTCGTGTTCTGGACCAACCATCTCTCATGAGTCACATACAATGAGTCACCAAAATGTCATCTCTGATTCAGCATGTCTGCCTTAGATTGTAAGCTTTCATTTCTTACTACATTATAAATTACTTGAAGATAGAACCTTTGTCTCATGCAGTTCACTGGTTAATAGCATGGACTTTGAAGTCATACTGGCTCATTGCTAACCATGAGTCTGTCTCTGACTGGCTGTCTGATCTTGTTACTTTTCCTTTGAGTGCCTATAGATGAATGGTGATATTGCTGGTAACTATCTCATGGCAAATTAGAGAGGATCAAATGAGATAATATGTGTAAAGAACTTACACATGGAGTACCACGACCATGTTTAGTTGTCACTCAATGCTAGCTAGTATTAGTTCCCTAGCGCATGGTGAATAGTGGGCACGTTTTGTGTTTGATGAATGAATGAATCAGAGAAGCATTTGAGTTCTCTCTCAGGAGAAAATCTGGCATTGTCAAAGAAGACTGATTATTCAGCCAAAGAGCCCTTTTGTGGCTTGAGAAAAGCACATCCAGACAGAGTGGCAAATTATACAAATATTCCCAAACAAAGGTTTGGAACCCATGCTAACAGATTCCAGATTTTTCCTGTTGCTTTGTTTACCACTGTTCAGAACCCAAGAAATTTTTCCTTTGAGGAAAACAGAAGAAATTAAGAATTAGAATGAAGATAATGTGAAAGGGAAAAGTCTGAGTCTTTCATAGGTAGGTGCTCTTTGTTCCCTCTCCAGCCTGAAAAATTGTCTCTATCCAGGAAAGAAATGAGAAGCAGAGAAAATTAAAAATGCAAGTAGAAAGTTATTTTGATTTTTACAGGCACTTGAGTAATATCTAAAAAAATTTAGAGGCTATCTAAAAGTACTTTCTCTTATTTATGGTTACACTTCCTGAATGAAATATTGTCTGTATTAATCCAGTCTGGAATTACAACGCTTTTCTATGTTTGATGCCTCCTGGAGCTTTGAACACAAACACTTACCAAAGAAAATGTATGGACAAATGTAAATTAAATGTTGTCCCCTATTGGAATGCATCCATACATCATAGCTTATAAATTTATGTTATATCTCTACTGCCATCATGTGATAGAATGGTTTTTAGTGAAGATATCCTTTTCAAAAAATGTCAGAAACTTAGAACACAGGGAGTTTTCAAGAAAAAAAGCTGAACTCTTCTTTTTTCCTGCCTGTCAAGCAATGTCAGTCTCTCTGATATTTGTGATCAAAGAAAAGCACTCTGTTTCTTCATATGGAAACAGAGTAGGGAGGCAGAATGCAGAACACTGAAAAGAAAATGAAGATGACAGTATCCAGCTATTTTCCTCAATCATGTGTAATAAAAGAATGATTCTATTTTGTCTCACTTTAGATATAAAAGCTAATTTTAGAAAGCTACACTCCTGCCCACCTTCACCTATCTATCCCCCAGCCTATAATCCCCTGCCCCATAATGGGTTCAGGTCAGACAAGCACAATTCTTTCTCTCTATATTTTCAAACAGCTCAACTCCCCACTGAACTGGGCACCCCCATTCAGGTTCATTTTTATTTTGTTCCTTGAAACTCTGTCTTATTGGAGATTACTTCTATCACTTTAAGTCATGTGGAAATTTGAATAGTAAGTCTCCTGTATACTTTTACAATCATTGAGTCAATTCTATTTTATATTTGTTTTATTTTTTTCAATTACAGTTTACTTTCAATATTATTTTGTATTGATTTTAATTGTACATCATAGTGGTTAGATAATCATATATTTCAAAAGTCTTCCCCCCAATATTTTTAGTATCCACCTAGTGCCATACATAGTTATTATATTATTACTGACTATATCCCCTATACTGTACTTTACATCCCCATGACAATTTGTACTTAATCCCTTCACCTGTTTTATCTAGGGAAACCATTAACAAAACAAAAAAACAACTTAGCAAATGGAAGAAGACATTTGCCAGTGACACATCTGATAAGGAATTAATATCAAAAATTTATAAAGAACTCATACTACTCAACATCAAAAAAACAAACAATCCAATTTAAAAGTATGGAGAGAACATAAATAGACACTTCTCCAGAGAAGACATACAGAGATGGCCAACAGGCATATGAAAAGATGCTCAACATCACTAATCTTCAGAGAAATGCAAACCACAATGAGATATCACCTCACACCTGTCAGAATGGCTAACATCTATAAATCAACAAGAAACATGTGTTGGTGAAGATGTGGATTGCAAATTGGTGCAGCCATTATTAAAAGCGGTATAAAATTTCTTCAAAAAATTTAAAATATCATGGAACTACCTTATGACCCAGCAATTCCAATTCTGGGTATTTATCTGAAGAAATCCAAAACACTAATTCAAAAACATATATGCACTCCTATGTTCACTGCAGTATTATTTACAGTAGCCAAGATATAGAAGCAACTCAAGGGCCGATCAATAAACAAATGGATAAAAAAGTGGTGGGTGGTACATGTATACAATGAAGTATTAGTGGACCATAAAAAAAAAAGAAAGAAAAGAAATCTTACCATTTGCAACAGCATTCATGGACCTACAGGGTAGTATTCTCAGTGAAACAAGTCAGTCAGAGAAAGACAAATACATATGATTTCACTTATATGTGGACTCTAAAGAACAAAATAAACAAACAGACAAAATTAAAAGACTCATAGATGCAAAGAGCAGATTGGTGGTTGCCAGAAGGAGGGATTTTGAGGGGACTGGGTGAAAAACATGAGTTAATCCTTGACCTGGCTCTGACCAAAGACCTGTCTCTTCTTCTGCTTTAATGTCTGACCTCACATTTCCCCAATTCTGGCATAATTGGGAAATGTGTGAAACGCCCCTCAAAATGCCCCCCTTTTCCTTCTCCCTCTTTTAAATCCTCCATCCTAGCCCTCTACTACTGACAAAGTGTCCCCTGGATGCTCCTTCCTTCCACTACACCTGTCCTCATTTCTGCCCTTATCCTAAACCACACTGCCCTGTCAAGCTGTTCTCAGGACTCAGATTGTATAAAGAAGAGAAAGTAATTCACATCAAGTTGTTAATAATGACTGATGATAAATCCTCTGTTTTATTTCTGCCAAGAGATATTTATGTCAATGAAAAAGTGGACTTAAGTAAATAAATATATATCCCACTGTATTATGAGATCCTTTTAGCTGTTCCTCCAACTTCCCACCTCCACATTTTTTTATCAGATTTTTTTTCATCTACATGCCCCAAGTGTTGCCTACCTCCCGGGAGGAATTACCCAGAAACAGGCTTACAGTTCTTTTGAGCTTCTAAAGAAATTTTGAAAAATTTTAGCAAAGACTTAAAAGATGAATTTTTATTTGCAAAGTTATTGGGTTTTTGTTGTTGTTGTTACAAGCCTAAGCCCTAAAGAATACAGAGTATAAAATATTAACTTCTTCAAATAAAAAAAATATATATGGAATGCCTGGGTTATCACCAATCTGGACTAGATTGGCTGAGTGAGAATTAAAGTCAGAGAGTTTTAAAAGTAGCTGTAAACTTTCTGGTGGATCTGTTAGTCCTCTGCTGAACTGGGAGAGAGAAGGTAAAAGGAGGGAGGGGGCAGAAGTACCAGACACAATTGAGGAATTTAAGAACAAAGGACCCCAATGTCTTATGTCTTAGGGGAGTAAGAATGGTTCCCTGAACAGCATGATAGAACAGAAATTGACTACAGCTTAGAGTATGATATTTTGGGCAGAAATGGGAGATAGGACCCCCCCCCCACAAAAAAATACGAACATTTCCTCAGAGGGTCTTGGAAGTAGGTTGCAAGGACCTATAAACCTGAGAGACAAACAAAATGTAAATACAAGGGTGAGCAAAGTAGGTTTACAGTTGTGAGCATGCAAAACACAGGTTTATTTTTTGTAGTATTATAATACAGGTCTTTTTCTATACAAACTGTAAACCTACTTTTGGCTACCCCTGTATGGAAAACATACAGCACGGAGTGAACACAGACATCTCAATGGATATTAGTAGAAATAGAAACCAGTGACTAAGAGCCATTAAAGATTATATGCATCTCATCCAAAGCCATAATAACTAAGTTGCAGATGACCATTCCAACATCTGGACAGTTCATAATACCTTTCTCTTCCACCCACATCAACATCCAGAATCAAGAGAAAGAGGGGAAATGCCAGGAAAACAAGCATCACATGCAAAAGCATAAAGTGATCTTTATGTGGGGTAATCCTGTCTGTCCAGTTAAGGTTTCAGTTCCCTGAACATAAGAGTCCGAACCTCTAAGATGAGGTTCTACATACCCAACACATGTGCTCTTTTTTTTTTAATTCAATTTTTTAAATTAATTATGCTATTACAGTTGTCCTCCTATAAAACAATCTGAGATGGTTGCTATGTGTGCTAGACTTGGAGGTTCCCAGGGAAAACCAAGCTGTGATCTAAGCTGGCCACTGCTAGTGCCAGGCTTGGGGCCACTTAGAATGAGGTATGTGTGCTGGGGGCTCACTGAGACTGGCTGTTGCTTGTTTGATAGGATTTAGGAAGTTGTGAAGCATGAGCCAAGACCAGCCATTCATATGGAAAAGTTTCTGTTAACAGCTTGAGTGGGCCTGTAATTGGATGGGACAGGGCCTTAGGGGATCTCTAGGGTGGGGTAAATGGTGTTAGCAAGATTGATAGAGTCTCAGATATGGCATACACTTGCCAGCTTTGTGGCTCTATGGGTGGAGGGCTCAGAATATGGACAATAGCCTCTTTTTGTATTTCTTTCTGGAAGAAAGCTGTCCCCCAGCTCTGGCCTTGATGCCAGACACTTTGTTTCCTCCTTGCATACTACTGGTACCTTTAAAGCTGCTCCCCCAGTGCTGGAGCTCCAAGAGAGTGAACCTGAGTAAGTTTCTTTAAGAGGAACTTATTGGAGCTCCAGAAGTTTCTTCCACCTACTCAATCCCTGCTGGTTTTTGCAGTCAGAAGTTATGAGGACTTATCTTCCTGGCACTGGAACCCTGGGCTGGGGGACCTGGTGTGGGGCTGGTACTCCTCATTATCGAGATATCCCTCCCAAATTTTTATCCACCACACATGGATATGAAGCAAGCCCATTACGTGTCTCTGTCCCTCCTACCAGTCTCAATGGATGTGCTTTTTTATTCTGTAGTTGCCAGACTTCTATTCAACTCAATTTCTGATGGTTCTGATCAATGGTTGTTCTATGTTTTAGTTGTAATTTTGATGTGGTTGTGTGAGGACATGAGCTGTATTTACATGAAACAGTAGTAACTTGATTCATAAGAATGTCTGATAATTGTTCACACACAAAATGAAGTACGTGCAATCGAAGTGTACATGTAACAAAACTACATGTGACCTAACTAACTGGCACTAACTAACTAGAAAATTTCCTCTGAACTCCACTTTTGGAATGATGCAAGTAACACTTGTTGTTATTTTCAAGAATTCACTCAAAGGAGCAATTTCTAGGTGGAGTCTTTAAACACAGTTCTGACACATATGATAAGATCTTCAACAATGTTTGTTGAATGAGCAGATGAAAGAACAAATTGGATCGATTGGCACACAGCCTAAACATCATTCCACAGCTTCAGCCCTTGGCCAGCGATCACTAGAAGAATTAGCAACCTGAGGCTCCATAGGAGCCAAGTCATCAGATTCAGTTTTATGATCTAACTTAGACTCAATTAGGCAGAAAAGTCGACTCGGGCATTTCAGAAACTATTTCAACAGCAGAAGCTAAGATGGAAATCATTCTTCACAACTTATCGCTCAGGGCTTCAAAGGTAGCAAATATTCAATAAATACTAAATGATTACCCTTTAGAAGTCCAGATTATTCTATTAACCAAATTTCTCCTTTGCTGTGTGTGTATTGATTAACAAAAGTAAAATAGCTGCAGACACACACTCACCATTCACTCTGCCACCACTGCTGGCCTCTGGCTTTCCTGTATCTATTGGAGGCTAGATGCTAAGGAACCAACTAGGTCTAATTCTTAAGATGTGAGCAAATTCCTTTTCTCCATATGAGTTTGCTTTTCTTGTGAGTCTGGCAAAAGTTACATTCCTACCTTGCTCCATACACAAGAGGATATCAGAGATGATCCCAGGTGGCAGTGGTCTTTGCAGGTTGATAGTCACTTATTTCAGAATGCTTCTTCTTGCCATTCGCATGTGCCCCAGAGGATGCTCAGGCAGCTCCAGAATGCAGCCAGGAAAGACATGGTCCTGGGATGGGAAGGTGATGTGTGGACTTCTACTCCATGATTTGTTTTACATATTTTTGAGACCTGGAGGTCTCATTCATTGCTAAGAATGTTACCTGGCTGTGTTGACATTTTCATAGTTCTACTGAGACCATTTTTTAAAAAGTTCATTGTTTTCACTGAGTGAAAACTACATGTGTCAATTTCTCAATCTCTGTTATATCAGTTAACTTGCTGGGAAACAACCTCACTGACCCTGAGACTATTGAAACACAAAGTGGTATAAGATGAATGTCATTTGTACTTCAAAGAGCTTCATAAGAACTACTAGGAACAACTGCCTCCAAATTGTCTGAATTTCACTTCCCCTTACTGCTCTCTTTTTTTCTTAACCCATTGTATCTTCATTCTTTTCTATATTTCTGTTATTAAGTCAAACCAATTTATTTATCCACTCATCGCCCTTGTATCCATCTGTTGAGTCTACCATGCTCGCCCCAGGTGCTATACATGGACAGATTTTCACAAACTAGTTCAACTCTTTAGCAGCTGGGAGATCATGGGGAGTTGTTATTGAACAAGTGCTCCAGAAATGTAATTTTTTTTTATCCCTCCACCCCTGCCCTGTTGCCTTCCACTTGAGGACAGAACTGGTGCTTGTTGTTGAATCATGCATGTATAGAAAGAAGTTCCAGGCCTTGGTAGAAGGTCCTTATTCACAAGTACACACACAATGCAGCCAAATGTCACAGAGTTTCTATTGTCGGGTTCTCTGAGAACTGTTTCCAGTAAAGAGTACTCACCCTTCCTATCTGGGTTTTAAACACATTGGGAAATAAAATAAAAGGATCAAAGGTAAATATGGTGACCAACAGGACCTCTAACTACACCCCAGGTAATGATAGACATTCTTTCATGCTGTCACAGGCAATACTTGGTCCAAGGCAGGTCCCCTGCACAGTAGAGCTCCCTGCACAGCTGACAGAATGGAGGAGCCGTGGAGAACATTCTCCTTGGGAAACTTGCACTCTGAAAGCACCAGGAAGATGCAAAGAACTGAGCCTCTCCTGTCTGGTTGCTCTTCCCCAATACATAAATAAGCACTCTACCTCCCCAGGGTTGAAGTGAGAACAGAGGTGGAGAGAGACCCAGAGTTATATCAGTCAAGCTTTCTTTACAGGAAGGAAAGACAGAAGTGGAGAGATATATCCCCATTATTATTCACTGCAAGAAGGATGTGGGTGGTTATCACCTTTCTACTTAGATAGAAAAAGTCCTTTGTGTATATTTTACTTCATTACAAACTATGAGCAGTTCTGTGCCTTCCCTACATAAATGGCAGTTCCTGAAGGCTTTTTACTTTTTTAAAATTGATTTTAGAAAGAGAGAGAGAAATGTCGATCTGGTGTTCTACTTTTATTTATTCATTCATTCATTGATTCTTGTATGTGCTCTGACCAGGGACTGAACCCACCACCTTGGCATATCAGGACAACACTCTAACTGACTGCGCTACCTGGCCGAGGCTGAAGGCTTTTTACTTTTAATCAACATCAATATACACAGAGTAGTCTAACATACATTGTAAATAGTTGGGAAACAAATGACCAAGCCTTACATAGCCAATATACTTTCTATAATAAGCATTCGTATAGCATTTGCAATAATTTAATTTAAATTAGAAAACTAATACTTACTGGATGCTAGGTACCGTGTTATGGACTGAAGTTATAAAGATAAATAAAACAGAATCTCTGTTCCCAAGTTGGTGGGGTAGAGTCTACGACAGATAGGATTTTAGTAAGATAAGGTGACAAGAACTTCAGCAGAGACACACAGAGATTCCCATGAGATACAGATAAGGAAACTAAGTATTCTGTCAGGGTGGCATCAAACCAAGCTATAGAGATGTGATAAGATTAGCAAATAAACAAACTAGCAATTAATGGACTCTGATTTCTATGGTCCAGAGATGAGCTCCCCAGGTTCCTTCCCTGTCCCCTGTCCTCCTCGTTTGTACACAATCTTGGAGCGTAACCAGATTCCACGCTTCCGTCCTTCCTTGGCCTGCCTTTCATCCAAGCCTACAATCCAGGGAGCCCATTAACCCCAAGATTAAGGGAACAGACACAATGAGAATGGAATTAGATCCTATGCATTTGAGAACCTCAGGCAGAGGAGGGCCTGATGCTAAGAGTACTTAGCATCTTCTGATCACTACTGCATGCAGAGTGTATGGGAATCTTAAAAATCTAGGCTCAGTCCATCATTGTCATTATTCTGGGAGGTAGATTTTATTCATTGATTCAACTAATGTTGGCTGAGTATACACTGTGTACTAGTATCAGATAAGGGACCAACAAAACAGGTGCCATCCCTGTTCTGATAGCCTTTATCCTCTCATGGACATTATTCATAAAGGGTTAAAGTAATTTGTCCAAAGACACAAAACTAGAAAGCAGTAGAGCTGGGATATAAACACTACTCTTTCTGACACCAAAGCCTACACTCTCAACACTATACTGAAAAAAAGGGGGAAAGCCAAACAGAAAACCATGAGCAGCTGCCTGCAGGAGAGAGGTAAACAGACAATGGGGCCAAAGCATAACTTAGCCCCTCACCTCAGGCATTGGCTGCTGCTGAGTGTTTTTTGGGTATCTGGGGTTTTTTAAGCTACCAGGTAATTTTCATGTGTAGCCAAGGTTGAAGAGCATTGTGCTAGGTGTTACAGGGAGAGGCTTGAAATTTTCTGGGGAGAAAGGAAAAGAGACAGTGATCTGAACAGGCCAGGCTCAGAGCCTCCCTTAACTCCAGCTTGACCTGAGCATACCCACCTTTTTCTCCCTTATATTTTGCCCTCCTGCCTCAGGTTCCCATAGAAGAAATAGCTCTGCTTCCAATGAAATAAACAAGTTTGAACCACTGTCTTAAGACTACTAAATGTAAAGAGTCCATAAGGTTTTGGTATCAAAAAACTTTTATCAGCATCATTTTTTGATGTTTCCTTCTTGTGCCTTGGTTACTGGAGTTTTTATATGATGTCATGAAAAGAAAATAAATGCTTGAATTATTAGACAAACACTATCACTTAACAAAGTATCAATAACTGCCATAAACCTTCACATATTCATTCAGTGCCTATTTATCATCTACTATTACAGCAGATCCAGCAAGACTCAACCACTCAGAGACAATGAATAGGGAAAGCAAAGGTTTTATTGCTGACGGCCGGGCCAAGACCAGAATCTCTAACAAGGCACCGAACCCCATATGGGGCTTAAGGCAGGGTTTTTATACTTTAAGCTTTACAGGAGGAAGGGGAAGAGATGAGGAGGGCCTTAGAAGTAAGTCAGCAAGTCTGTTGCAACTGGAGGATGTGGCACTAGAGCTGGTCAGCACATTCCAAAGTGTGGATTCTGTCTGGCCAGAGAGGGTCCATTATGCAAACGCTGCAAAATGGAGCTCAGAGAAAACAAACTAGGTTAAAAACAAAGCTGGTTTGGGGCGCTTGCTGGCCACTACATATTACCCACTCTAGGCCCTAGTCTAACTCCTTGGGCAGACTAAGAAACTAAATTAAAGTAGCATAGTCCTCCTCACCCCCAGGCCTTGTTAAGATCAGGAGCTGGGTATCTGCTATGCTAGCTCTTAAGTGCTGGGTGATGGTATGCAGGATGCAAGGAAGGACGGTGACTGCGAGGAGGAGAAGAATTAGGGGCCCAACAAGATGTCACTAGGGTAGTCAGTCAGGAGTTCCAGTTGAACATGTTTTGGTACCAGGAAGAGTTCTTTTGGTGGTCACGTTCCCTCTGCTCTATGCGATTCTTTACAGTTTGTAAAGTACTTCTGATGACTCCTGTGTGAGTAGCATAAAAGCAACAATCTTCCCCTAAAGCTGCACATACACCCCCCCACCCTTGTTTTATTAGGAGGAAGTCTAACCCTCTCCTATTCTGGAGGACTACCTCTTCAAGGGACTCTATCTGATCTGTATGCTCTTCAATGGTCTCATGCAAAGCTAACAAGTCCTGATCGACTGGAGAGAGCTGCAGGTGTGGTCTGGCTGGTTATAAGACTTGCTGTTCCGGTGGCAAGGACCTGGCTAAGGCGGTGCCAGCCAGGATGGGGAGGATGGGCACAGCTCTCTGCACCTGCAACATCTCAGAGGGGAGAAGGAGCAGGCTGCCTTTCTTTCCATCATAAACAATAACCCCGGGAACTATTTGGGCCACTATTTGGTCCCTCCATCAGGTCGCTCTCGAACAGGCAAGAGGTGATGCTATTTGGGCAGACAAATCTTGTCCCGTTTGGGGCCTGAAGATAGCCACCAGAGAACTGGATCATTAGGGAACAAGCAGCGAAAGTAAGAGTCCCTTTGGCAGTTTCTGGGGTCGAGCCCTTAACACATGCCCCATTTCCAAAGACCTCCTCGATCAGGATGACTGGGATAGTGTAAACTCCTTTACTCCTTTACTAGGTGATAGTTGGGATAGCTGTGGACCCTATGGTTGTATAAAAGGGTGGTTTTGGCTGGAAACACAACCAGCAGTCGGCCGCTATCCCAGGTTGGCTTATATTAAGGGCTCTGTGGGTTGCTACAACTATCCCAAAAAAGCCAGGGGACTCAGTCTTAGGCAGAGACTGATTTCCCTGGTGGGAGGCCCAGTTTAGTGATGAGGGGGCTGGTCTCGGGGCTGTTTCCCATAGTTGTGTCCCAGGTCTTGCTCCTGGTGCCTCAGGTGCCTCAAGTCCATGGGTCTTGAGGCTAGGGAGTTGGGGGAGGCAATGACGCAAGGTTGGGGCCTGAGCACAAATGGTGATGGAAGTTCCTGGATCGGGCACAGCACTGTACCAACCACGGAAGATACGGAGACCCCAGGTGTGTCTGGTGCCTCTCCACTGGGAATTTAGTGGGTTAGTAATAGTCAGGAAATAACTGGTGTGGGGAGTTGGGGATTGGGAGTTCTGAGTCAATTGGAGGAATCGCTGGTTATTTTTCCAAAACTGATTTTTGACGTAAAAGCCAATATCTTTGCAGCCCCAATGGGGGCAGAAATATTGTATATTGTCCATACAATTTCTGTTTGGTTCTTTGGCAGTGCAAAAATAGAGACCCACCTTGAAATCAAGCGCATTAAGCTCAATCCAATAAAAAAGAAACTTGAAGTCTAAGGGGAGCCAGACCTTTTTCGTAGTGGCGTTCCACCATGCTAAATTGAGTGGTTGGCCCATCACAATCTGGGATAGGCTGAACAGCAGTGGCTGGCCCCTAGTTATATTGGGGAGGATGAAGAGGGGGAGGCTGGCAAACTTCCACTGGGGATCCATGGCGGCTTCCTAACCTTTTATAGAAAACAGTGAATTAATTCAAGGAGTACACATATGCAGAGGTAAAGAAAACTAAAAACTATTCTTTCCCAGAGATTCCAATCGTCTGGAGCTGCAGTACCCAGCATTATAGCAAAAACGGCAATAGCGAGATTGCCTATGACTAGGTAGTCTGTGGGGCATTGCGGAGTTATTACGCTTTAAGTTGCTGTGAGCGGCGAGGCTGTTCCTGGCTGGGTTTGTCTGCAGGGTCCGATTCAGGACCCCCTGGCGAGTGTTCTGGGTCTGGGTTGGTAGTGTAAGGAGGAGGCTGAAGGAGGTGCTCATCATCATCAGGGGCCAAGGGCAGGGGGAGCAGCCAAGGAGCCTGATCCTTATTGGGAGTCTGTTCCTTATTCTGAGCCTGTCTGGTCTGGAGAATGTGATGGGCTGCAGACATGGCACACTGTCGCAGCCAAGGGGGAAGCCTCTCTGCAAGTTCAAGCAGAGAGGATATAGTCACTTTGGTCTGGGTGCCCAGGGTTTCCAAAACTCACCTGCTGAACTCGACTGATGGTGGGAACATCCAGTGTTCCCTCTGAGGGCCACCCAACTCTAAAAGTTGGCCATTCTAATTCACATAGAGTCTGTAAGTTGCCTGGGTTCATTGGAGCATCACCCTGTCCACGGTAGTTGAAACCCTTAGAGAAATTCTTTAACATACAGTCCAAGACTGTGGGCTTGGTCTGACTCTGACAGCCCCCCATTATGACTGAGAGTATGGCTCCAACAACACAAATACTTTGGAACACAAGAATGCCCAAGAACAGCATCCAATGATGGCAAAAACCCCCCTCTTGGTGCAAACAGACAAGGGAAGGGTGCTTCACAGAGGAAGTGACACTGATGCCCGCTTAGCCTCTCCTCTCGCAAGGACTTAGGTCCATCTTAGCTAAGGCTGCCCACATAGGATCCGGGTTACATCCAGCCGTTATGCCATATGACAGACTGAGGACTCGTAGGTTAGGGCCCACTCGGACTCTGCAGCCACAGGCCTGTGGAGCCACAGACTGGAGCACCGGAGGCAAGCCAACCCATGTCCCACTTTCACTCACACACACACACACACACAGAACCTAACATATTCCCTCCCCGGTTTCCTCCCTGGTCCAAACTTATACCCTGGGATGCTCCGTGTCAACTGACAGGTGGTCAGGCCAAATCCGGATTCCAGAGAGCTCAATAACTAACGGTTCTGCTTCAGACCAGTCGGATTTTCACTAAGGGAAAACTAAACTCGACTCTGCATCCAGGTGCTGAGGGGCATCTTGCCCACAGATGATAGGCATCTCAAAGAGACACCTATCCCTGTGCCCTTACTCATCTGTCCATTGAGACTTGACGTCCACCATTGCTGTCTCCTATACCGGGCTGCCAGAGGAAACTGTGGCCCTGTACAACCCACAAAGACATGAGAAATGCTCAGAATGCAGAGCATGTGGCCACAGTTTTGTCACTGTTTGGTGGACCACACAGAGTCCACCGAGTCCCTATGGGTTCCGCCAAAGATGGTACTGTACCCCAGAGTGGAATATCTCATTGGGGCCTCCAAAATGTTACAGCAGATCCAGCGAGACTCAACACTCAGAGACAATGGATAGGGAAGGCAAAGGTTTTATTGTCGGTGGCTGGGCCAAGACCAGGGTCTCTAACAAGGCACCAAACCCCGTATGGGGCTTAAGGCAGGGTTTTTATACTTTAAGCTTTGAAGGGGGAAGGGAAAGAGGTGAGGATGGCCTTAGGAGTAAGTCAGCAAGTCTGTTGAAACTGGAGGATGTGGCACTAGAGCTGGTCAGCACATTCCAGGATGTGGGTTCTGTCTGGCCAGAGAAGGTCCGTTATGCAAATGCTGCAAAATAGAGCTCAGAGAAAACAAACTAGGTTAAAAGTAAAGCTGGGGGGGGGGGGGGGGGGCTTGCTGGCCACTACACTGCTATGTTCTAGATGTTGAGGATACCACCTTGAAGTTGCTCTTTCAAGGACAGATTTGTCTTTCAGGAAGTTTTTATCCTCATAGAGAGACAACCAAGAGCTAGATGTATAAATGAGATGGAGTTCAGCACTGACTGGTGTGGCTCAGAGGGTTGGGTGTCATTCAGCAAAGTGAAAGGTCTCTGGCTCGATCCCTAGTCAGGACGCATGAGGTGGATGTGCCTCACACACCCTAGGCTCGATTGGAAACTGCTCTGTCCGCTCTGTCCAGCAGAGTCTTCTTGACCACAGTGAAACAAACTTTTACCCAGGATATTTCATTATGTCTAGGGAAAGGAAAGTGGCTGCCTCTCTAGTGGAGAACAGTGATTAGACCTTCTTCCCTCATGTCTTTTATTGAGGAGGATACACATGAGAGATACAAGGTCAAGATTCATGAATCATCAATAGTTTGGAGGTCTTAGGATTACAGTTGACAGTAACAGGTTACATGTACTAGTACAGAGGGTACAGTGACCAGTCTCTGTCAGGGTCTATCAAACCTCTTGACACCACACTGGCATTAGGCTGAAGGTTTCATACATTCCTTGCTAGAGATTGTTTATGTTACAATAATGATAAAGAAAGCAGAGCAAGTTCTAAAGCATAATAAGCATTCTTTAAGTCTAATTCCCATGGAAACCCTCTGAGTGGCTTTTGATTATGTTCCACACGCAGCCTTATGTTGAGGCTTAAAGACAAGCACAGCCAGAATGCTGGCAGCAGTCATGCTCAGGCCGGGGCTACAATTCCCTAAACCTCGAGGAGTGGTTGCCCACAGGCACATGTCAGGGTTTCAGGCCAGTTCTCCGGTTGGGGGGGCACAAGAGGCAACCGATTGATGTTTCTCTCTCTCCCTTCCTCTCTCTCTAAAATAAATAAATAAAATCTTTTTAAAACATGAAATAGGGTTAATCCTACAATATCTTTCAGGCTTGGGTCCTCACTGCCTCTAGTCCTGTAGAAGAGGGCTTATTATTCCTGCTCAGTTCTCCCAAACTCTGAGGAGCCACTTTCCCTTCCAACAGGAACTGGGGGTTCCTCCATGGGCCACTTCATGGGAGTCACCTGCATGTGTTGCACCCACTGCCACTATGGCCTTCTGTCCTCAGAGGCTTCCCTATGATCTAATGGGGCCTGGGAACCTGCTGGCCTTCAAGCAAAGCCCAGACATTGTTCTCTCAACATTAGACCTCAGAGGGAGGGTCCTTTGTAATGAGGAATCACCCTTAAGATACCTTTATCCACCCAATGCTGCCTGACTGTCTAGAAACCCACTTTCTGAGAGGCGGTCACTTCAGCAGATCCTGTTGCTTTAGTTCTGCAGCATCAGACATCCAACCCACTGGATGTCTGAAACACAGCCTGGAGAGAGGACTTGCATTTTTGTCTGGATAAACATTCACAAACAATTAGAGCTTAATTGGTATACTGATACATCTCACAATCTGACTTCAAGGCAAGAGATAGGTGTTAATGCAGGGTTATCATCTGTAACCTGACTAATGAATATATAAGAAAAATGTGTAATAAGTCTATCAACTGCTGGCATGTAAATGAGAACGTGGAAGATAGTTCAAACTTCATGGAAACAATCTGTGCTCCTAAAATGTTGTCCTGTCATTAATAACCTTCTGTAGCTTCAACAAAAAAGAATCCTATCCCCTTTGAAAATGATAACAAATTTCAAACAAATGAAGTGAAAAGAAATAAGATTTTTTAAATGGCTCTATGAAAATGTCAAACAGCTCTTCCCCTACCAAATCATCCCCATCAGGAATTTCAGGTTCACAGCTTTCATTCCATGGGGTCCATCCCCCAGATTAAAAGACTTGTTTATAAAACAGCATTTAATTTTTTTTCTTTACTGAAAAACTTATACACTTTTACAAGTTAAAAAAAATTAAAGACACAAATAAGCAAAATAAAAGCAGCTAGAAATTCCTAGGTAGAAATACAAATATTCACAATTTGGAATCTTTTCCTCCAGTCGAATATTATATAATATTTTTGGATAAACAATTATTTTGCTAAGAACCTAAACTACTGCAAATCAGGGCAGAATGTGGTGAAGATAGAAGGCACTCTCCAGCTACCGAACTGGAAAGACCAGAAACAAATGATGCCATAAAGATCTGATGTCTTTCATTAATGCTTAAAGTAGAGACTTTATTTATAAGGATATTCTAAATTCCAGGCTGGTCTCCCCTGGCTGCACTTGACAGAGGTAGCCTGTTAGTCATGCTAATGAAGAGAAAAATTCCAAGTTCTACAAAGACTTTTTTTTCTCCCACATCTGAAGGAGAGAAAGAAATGTTGTTAGGTCAGGGGTGGAACTGACTTAGGTCGACCCTAAAATCACCTTTGGGGTCAGCTGGACTCAAGTCAGGAGTGAGCTACTTACCTGGGGTCAGAGCAATGACTGCAGGAGGAGAGCTACATACAGCCCAGAGGCAAAGCTACATACAGCCCAGCATGTAAGTAGACTGGACTGTTGTCTTTCCCAGTGGTACCCAAACGAGAGCTGGCCTCAGAATCCCTCAGAGGGCTTTAGAAAACCCAGACTGCTGAGCCTCAACCTACAGTTTCTGACTCAGTAGACCTGGATGGAGCCTGAAATTTGCATGTCTAACTAGGGGGGGTCCTAGGGCCACACCTTGAGAGCCGCTGGTTTATCCTGACATTTGATTATTCAACGAAGGTTCTGAGCTCAGCTTAAAGTCAGACAGACCTGATTTTTATTCTTGGGTATCACAGTTGTATGAATTTGGGCAAGTAATTGAATTAATATGAGCCTCTATTTCCTCACAAGTAGAAGAGGGATAATTATAATGTTATGTCAAGAAATGTGTCAAATAATGTATGTTGTGTTGAACACATTGCCAAGCGCACAGTAAACATTCAAATACACGATTATTATCCTTTCCATTCAAGTCCCACCTTGACACCCTGCATCTGTTAGTACCGATCTCCCAGCCCTCTAAAATGCTGCCTCACTCTCTCCTCTCCAGCTTGCCCTTGTGGTCAAGAAAGGCCATCTCCCTGCCACTGTGAAGCCTCCCAACTCCAGGAGCAAGTGGCCTTGGACCAGGCTTGTCCTCTGCTGCCACCTTGTGGTCTTCACTCACTTAACACCTTGCAGGTTAAATTGTCAAGGTGGAGCTCCTGGGCTGTATAACCCAAAAAAAGCAGAGCATAAGCAAAGAGGCCAGAGAAGTGGTGCCCATCCAGGCTGCTTGGTAGGTAAGAGGACCATGGGGAAGGGCTCCCGACCAGATCACTCTGAAGGGCAATTTAAATCCTGAGAACTACAAAACGACCCAAGTACTCAGATCAGGACCACAAGACCAGGAGAGCTCCCTGGCCCTGATCCCTAGGCAGGACCCTGAAGGCTTCCACTGACCTCACATCTGGCCTGGCCAGAGGCCTGCTGAGAAGGACCTCAGGATATCTGGCTGGAGACAGTTCTGAGGACTACTGGGACCTCTGGGCTTATCAAGATCTTCAGATTCTTCTTGCTGCCATTGCCAAAGCCCATCAGGGAAAAAGCTGTCATAGGGACACTGACATCCCCACACTGGAACTTATTTCTAATGAACTGCTCATTATGCCAGGTCCTTGAGACAGAGGTTTAATGCTCTAGCAGGGAATGGAGCAAGACACAGAGGCATGGGAGCAATTGAATGAATCCCCAAGATTCTCACATCTTGTCTTTCATTTCCCAGGGTAAATGGTTTACAGAAGCATCATAGCTCAATGAGGGGGAGGTAATGACTGCAAATTATATTTTCTTAACACTTTATCCCTCCCCACTTAAAAACAGACCTTGTAATAAAAGTTTGAAAAGATCCCATACCTTTGGGGATACTTCTGGTTGTTAAAACTTATGAACTTCTCAATCCTTCTGCCAAGTATTGGACTGGGGAGAAACCCCAACTGTTGAAGCAAAGGAAGGAGAGGAGAGCATGGTTTGGATGCCTCTTTCCCCAACACTACAGACTTGAATGGGAGGTAGCTTCCTAAGCAGCTTCAAGCACTTGTGACCAAGGCTTTGAAGGAATGGGGGTGAGGATAGGTGAACATGATCCATGTAAGTTTGGGTAAAATGAGGAATGTTCCAGAAACAGAGCCCATGCTCAAGAACTGTGGGCTCAGTTTGGCAGCAGCATGAGTCCTCTGTGTGTGGACAGATGGTGAGAGGAAGCTTTATTTATTAACCACCAACCAACAGAAGATAAACTCATTTGCTTCATATTTTTTCCTCCTCATACAGATCCAGATACGCTCCAATGCACTATGTAAAAATCCCTTCTCAATTCCAAAATTTTCTGAGGGAAAAAAACAACCTCCTGAACTAGTTTTAACATTTTCATGTTGTTCTAACTTGTCTTAGCAGCAAAGAAACTTTCTTTTGTGAACTAAGGGGCTTCAAACCCAGCTTTGTTTTCCTGCATGGTATTGATCTGGATTCTCCAGAGGGTCTCATTACATGTCTCCACACCTTACCTGATTAATCCAGCAAGTCCAACAGGTCCTCATCCCCCAACAGAAAGAGGAGGGAGGATACAAAGAGATTCCTCATCTGAGGTGACAGAACCTCTCCACAGTGGAGCGTGGAACTGAATGCCTAGTGCCCACCCAGGGCTGAGTGAGCTCCACACATCACAGCATCCCCAGTTCACAGAAAGGACTGAGGGGGACTATGGGATGTTTGTATTCTCAGCTTCCTAACTGATGCAACCACACTGAAGGCAGCTCTCACCTTGAAAGACCACTGGAACAGCCATTAGGAATCCTAGTTACCAGCCTGGTCCTACCTCCATCCACATGGTGTGTTACTCTGCCACTTCTCTTCTGGCCTCAGTTTCCACATCTGTCAAACAAGAGGCTAGGTGGAAGATTTCTAAAGACCTCCTCAGCTGTCCCTTCACTTTGGTGCAATGACTGCTTGAATCCTTCTTTTCTTCCATGTCCACCTTTGAAATAGCATTTAGGCCTTCCCTTAGTCTGTCCAGGCTGCTAGAACAACATACCATAGACCGGGGGCAGAGGCAGTAGGCAGTGCTTAAACAACAGACATTACTCACAGTTGTAGAGAGTGAGAAGTTTGAGACCAGGCCGTCAATGTCATTGGGTTCTGGTGAGAGCGTTTTTCCAGGTTTGCTGATGGCTACCTGCTCCCTGTGTCCTCACACAGAGGACGGGCCAAGCCCTGGTGTCTTTCCCTCTTCTTACAGGGGCACTAATTCTATTGTGGGGGCTCCACCTTCATGACCTCACCTAATCACTTCTCAGAGGGTCCCCTCCTGACACCATCACATTGGGTGTCAGGGTTTTAACATATGAATTAAGTTCATAACAGTTCTTCTGACATTAAACTCAACATGTCTGAAGGAATAGAGAGGACAGAGAGGTTTGCCAGATGATTTCCACAAAAATACCTCACATACTTGATAAATATTTATCAACCAAAAGGGAAAAACCATATTCTATTTATGTGTCTGATATTTTTACAGTTTGGTTCCTGAAAACTCAGAGCCACCATCTCTAGATTGGATTCAGACATCTGGCAGCTGGAGCCCAGAACTGCGTGGCCCCAAGTCCCCTGGTTGGCCTGGGATGGGAATTATGGTGTGATATGTGATAAATTAGAGGAAATTTCCCTTTATATTTACCATAAACATATTTGTAGTCAGTCTCAGAGATACCAAGTCACAGAAGAAAGAAGAATAAAAATCAAAAGAATTGTGTTGTTAGCTGTTTTCCTTCCCTTCACCTAAAAGCTTTTGTGTGTGCCTGGTGTGCAGAGGAAATTCGGCAGGATTTGCTAAGCTTGTTAATTCAGGACCTAACCCCCTCCTCTTACCCCTCAAGACACATGCTGAGAAAGGAGGGGCTTCTTGGCTGCCTCAACAAAGTGGAAATGGAGAGAACAAGAACGGGGCCCAGGAGGTGCCATGACTTTGGAAAGCATAAAGCCAGGAAACCCTGTTAGTGACCTGGGCTTTAGAGCCATCTGGAGCAAGGCATTGAACCTCAGGTTTCTCATCTATAAGGCAGGGACCCAAATACCTATCTGACAGGATCATTTTCTTCCTTTCTCCCACCCCAAAGAGTGTTGGGCATAGAGGAATGAATGATTTGACAAATGTTTACTGAATACCCTTCACGTTTTGTTCAGAGCCAGCTCTGAGTCTGCAGTACAGGTAAAATCTCAAGTTATTCTCCCCTAAGGGATCTTTCTCTAAAGCTGAAAGATAAATCAGTACATCAGCTGGGATGGTGTCACCTAGGTCTCTGGCTTCTGTCTCATTCTTTCCTCTTTTGTAGTCCTGGGGCCTCTCAGTGGAACCCCATGTTTTCCAAAAATGGGAAAGAAATGAACAGGTCCAGAGGCAGCAGTGAGGACAGCCGCTGCTCAGCTCGGAGATGAACAGGCCCCCTTTCCTCTGGATCCCACAGCCCTCATTGTTATCGATTCAGAGTAGGAGCTACCCCTGTACTGTAAATGTGCCACCCCTCAGAACTCTCAACCACGTGAAACCCTCGGACCCCAAGTGCCAGCTTTTACCTAAGGGGAACTAATGAGAGAGAGAAATATTAACCGTCCTCTCACCCTCCTTGGAGTCTCAAGAGTCAGCAACTTTTGCCTCTTGCCATTTGATTATCATTGATTTTAAGTCACCATTTAGCGAGACAACAAGACATCACAAACAAACCTTGAACTACCTTTAGCCTTTCATCTGGAGCTGGAAATGGATTTTACTTCCTTCTTCCACACTGCACGCTGCAGGTAGAAGCGAGGGCCCCCTTTCAAGGGGAGTACAGGAAAGTTGGAGTGATGCTTAGAAGGCCCTGCAGGAGGCCAGTCTTGTGGGAGGCTCAGCTCCCTGCCACAGGGTAACTGCAGGGAGACAACCCTACATGACTGACCGCTCACATCCTGAAGCTTTCTCTCTTCCTTCATAGTGATAGGATTGCTAGTGACAAAAAAACAATAGTTCCATTAATTTCCTTTAACACCCTCATATTAGAGCAGTGCTTCTCAAACATTTTTTGTTTTTTTTTTTGTTTTGTTTTGTTTTTTAAAGCAATGCCTATATGTACATCACCTGGGGATCTCATTAAACTGTGGATTCTGACTGCATAGCTCAGGGGTGGGGCCTGAGAGTCTACTTTTCTAACATGTTCCAAGTGATGCTAATCTGCCAGTCCATGGGCCACCCTTTGAGTAGCAAGGCATTAGGGGCTAGAGACTTATGTAAAACACTATCCAAAGTTGGGGTTTGATTTGTATAAGAGAATCTCAGAAAGAGAGCACTTTAGCTCACAGAAATGCAAGATATTTAAGGGATTAGATGGGACAAAACCCTCCCCTGAATTCTGCAAATAACCTCACAGAAGCAGCTCTGCTTATAGGTAAGGCCATCCAATTTGTAGGTGGTAGTTGTGATCATGATGGAATTGAGGTTGAATTTGAATCCCAGTATTACACTTACTATCTGTGTGATTTTATGATTTTCACTTTACTTCTATAAACCTGTTTCCTTATCTGTAAAGCAGATATAACACCACATAGCTCACAGGGGTTCTTTGAATTAAAAAAAATAACAAAGGTGACATTGCTTGACATATGCTAGGGGGTCCACAAATTATTAAATCTCAACCAAATATCTTCCATTTACTCTGTGAGGATAGCACTGGAACAGACATGGTGAAATGAGGGGATAAAAAGTTTTGTTTTGTTTTTAATGAGATAAAATTTGCTTTAAGGTTCATTAAGGCTCAGTGGTTAGGATAATTATTGTCAACTCAATGCATCCTCTTATATAAAGGCAATGAAAATACATTCCAAGCAAATGCCTTTAGGGAAAAAACATAATTTTTTTCTTTATTCTTCAATTTTATTTAAAGTCTTTTTTTAATTTTTAAATCACAATTGAGATAACAATATTATATTAGTTTCAGGTGTACACCCCAGTGATTAGACATTATATAACTTACTAAGTGATCATACTGATAAATTTTGTACCCTTCTGACACCAAACATAGTTATCAGAATATTATTGACTATACTCCCCATGACTACTCTGTACCTACCAATCTGTACTTCTTAATACCCTCAGCTTTTCACCTATCCCTCCAATGCCCCTGTCTATCTGGCAACTATCAAAATGTTTCTGTATCTATGAGTCTGTTTCTGTTATGTTTGTTCATTTATTTTGATTTTTAGATTCAATGGTTCATACATGTGTATTTATTGCCATAATGTTGTTCATATTTTTATTTTTTCTATTATTATTAAGGAAAATGCTTTAACGTTTCATATAATATTGGTTTGGTGGTGATGAACTCCTTTAGCTTTTTCCTGTCTGGGACAGTTTTTTACATGTCCTTAGATTCTTTTTCTTTTTTTATAAGTTTAACTAGAATTCACTCTCTTTTATTGATTTTTAGGAAGAGAAAGAGAGACAAAGAGAGAAACATCAATTTGTTGTTCCACATGTTTACGCATTCATTAGTTGATTCCTACGTGTGACCTGACCAGGGATTGAATCCACAACATATCAGGATGATGCTCTAACCAACTGAGCTACCTGGCTTAGGCTTGTCCTTCAATTCTAAATGATAGTTTTGCTAAATAGGGTAATCTTGGTTGTAGGTCCTTGCTTTTCATCACTTTGAATATTTTTTGCTAATTCTTTCTGGCCTACAAAATTTCTGTTCAGAAATCAGCTGATAGTCTCATGGGAGCTCCTTTGTATGTAACTCTCTGCTTTTCAGATTCTCTCTTTGTCTTTAACCTTTGGTATTTTAATTATGATGTGTATTGGTGTGGCCTCTTTGCATTCATTATTTTGGGGACTCTATGCTTCCTGGACTTCTATGTCTATTTCCTTTACCAGGTTAGGGAACTTTTCTTTCATTATTTTTTCAAACAGGTTTTCAATTCCATGCACTTTCTCTTCTCCTTCTGTCAACCACATGATGCCAATGTTAGCATGCTTGAAGTAGTTGCAGAGGCTTCATACACTGTCCTCATATTTTTGGATTCCTTTTTCTTTTTTGCTGTTCTAACTTGGTGTTTTTTGCTTCATTATATTCCAAATTGCTGTTCTGATTCTTGGCTTTCTCTACTCCTCTGTTAATTGCCAGTAAATTATTATTTATTTCAGTTGTGTAGCCTTCATTTCTGAATGGTTATTTTTTATTGTTTCCATGTCCTTTTTTATGCCATTGAAGTTCTCTCTAAGTTCATCTGTTTTTCTCCTAAGTTCATTTAGCATCCTTATAATCAGTATTTTAAACTCTGCATCTAGTAGATTGCTTGTCTCCATTGTCTTTAGTTCATTTTCTGGAGTTCTGTTCTTTTTTTTTTTAAGTGAAAGAAACATTTAATATACATGTCGTTTGGTGCGGTATAATTTACAGATGCTTATGTTGAAATAGAAATGTAAACACAATATATACATTATATAGTAAATCTTAAAATATAAAATATATCTTAAAGGAGATATTAAATATTAACAAAGCTATTTATTAATTTTCCTATTATATACATATAAAAAAATGCAGTATCTTAACTCCAGAATCCCTTTATTTTTATTTAGAATGACTTCTCCTCTGCAAGGTTAACTGCTATCTTGACTTCTTTTGTTTTTTTTAATATGTTTTATTGATTATACTGTTATAGTTGTCCCAATTTCCCTTCCCTCTGCTCCCCTCCACCCAGTGGCCCCTCTCCCTCCAGTTGTCCCCCCCTTTTAGTCCATGCCCATTGGTTGTGCATATAGTTATTCTCAACCTCTTCCTGTCTACCCCATTCCCTCCTACTATGCTTCTTAATTCCTGTACCATCTCCTTCCCTTACCCCCTTACTCCTCCCTGCTGACCTCCCCCCAATATGTTCCCCATACCTATAGTTCTTTTCCCACTCTTGCTGCCTATTTAGTTTGCCTTTGTTTCAATTCCCTAGCTTCTGTTGTTGGTTCTTGTGATGCAGTTTTCATTTTAATGTTCATAGTTTTGATCCTCCTTCTTCTAAACCAGTCCCTTTAACTTCTCATATAACAGTGGTTTGGATCTAATGAACTCTTTCAGTTTTATTTTGTAATGGAAGCACTTTCTCTGCCCTTCTATTGTGAATGACAATTTCACTGGATAGAGTATTCGTGGCTGTAGGTTTTTGCTTTTCATTACTTGGAATATTTCTTGCCAGTCCCTTTTTGCCTGCAGGATCTCCCTTGAGAAGTCAGCTGATAGTCTAATTGGTACCCCTTTGTATATGATTCTTTTCTTCTCTCTTGCTGCTTTTAAGATTCTCTCTTTATCTTTAATTTCTGACAATTTGATTATAATGTGTCTTGGAGTGGTTCTCCCTGGGTCCAGTTTTTCTGGAACTGTCTGTGCTTGCTGGACCTATAAGTCTATTTCCTTCCCCAAGTTTGGGAAGTTCTGCCTCATTACTTTTTCACATAATTTTTCAATTTCCAGTTCTTCTTCTTCACCCTCTGGCAATCCTATAATTCGTATGTTTGATCTCTTGTAGCTGTCCCAGAGGTTTCTGATCCTCTTCTCACTTTCCTTGCTTTGTTTCCTCTTTCTGCACTGGTTGACTGTCTGTTCCTTCTCTATGTTCTGGTTTGTTGATTTGACCTCTGGATTTTATTTCCTCACCAGTTGTCTCATATGTGTTCTTGTTCTTTTCAGTATGAGTGGCTTTCAGTCCATTCTCGTCTTGTTCCAAATCTTTTGTTAATTCTGTAAGCCACCTAATAACTATAGCTCTGAATTGAGCCTCTGATAGGTTTCTTATTTGTTCATCTATCAGATTCTTCATCTGTTGCCTGGTGAGACACGTCACCGGGATTTCTATAGTTGTCTGCCTCATTTTGACAGATTTGCATTTTGCTTTGCTTCTGGGGCAGGCTCTAGGGGGTGGAGCCTGTGTACTCGTCACTGCCCAGCGACCGGAGGTGACATTTTTCGCCGCACTGTGGCACTTTGTCGTCACTACCCAGCGACCGGTGGCAATCCGCAACCTATTTCACGGGACTGTGGTGCTTTGCGTGGGGGCGGGGGTCCAAGATGGATTCCTGCCATTATTCTCTGCTGGGAGACCGGGATCCATCCTCCCACCCTTCTGGGCCTCACCGTCCGAGGCAATGTGGTGGCTGCTTTTCCCAGCGTTGGGGTCGGGAGCTGCTGGGGCTCGACTGCAGCCGGGATTGCTCTCCCTGCTGCTGTCCCTGGTGCTACTGCAAACAGCACCACCCACTTTCACTCTTCCTACCTGTCCAACGAGCACCACTGGTTTATAACTTCATACGTTGAGCTTCCATGTAGTTTTATTTTCTGGAATTTCTAGTTATCTTTTGTTTTGAGGTAGTTGTATTTCTTTCTAGTTGTAAAGGGAGGCTGAGCGTGTCAGTCTAAGCCTCCATCTTGGCCTGAAGTCTTGAGTTCTGTTCTTTAATGTTTATTTGTTTCCTCATTTTGTCAGCTTCTCTGTGTTAGCTTCTATGTATTAGATAGAGCTTCTATGTCCCCCAGACTTGTTAAAGTGTCCTAATTTAGGATGTGTCCTATAGGGTCCAATGGCACAGCCTCTCTGTTCACCCAAGTTGGGCACTCCAGGTGAGTTTCCCCACCCTGTGGGCTGTGTACACCCCCTCCTGTTGTAGTTGAGCCTTGATTGTTCTTGGCATGTCAGTGGGAGGGATTTACCCCTAGACTGATTGACTGCAAGAACTGGCTGCAACCACCATGAAGGATCAGCTGTACAGGAGCCTACCCCATGAAGCAGGACTTACTTCATCAGGGTTCTAGGGCCCACTGAGCCATCCCTTTGGTTGTGTCACTTGTGAAGGTGGTTGGGTAATGCTCTGACATGGTCTGAAGCTGTCTACCCAGTGCACTATCTCTGGGTGCAGGTCAAGGTCAGCTGCCACCTGTGGTCTGCCCAGAGCCACTCAGCATAAGCTACAAAGCAATCTGAAGATGACTGCTACTTGTGCTGGGCTTGGAGGTGTCAGGAGAGGCCAGGCTGTGAACCAAAACCAGCTGCTACTAGTGTCAAGCCTGCGGCAACTTAGTGAAAGTTATGAGACACCCCAAGGCCAGACACTGTTTATCTGAAAGATTTTAAGAAAGTTGGAAACATGAACCAAGATAGGCCATTTATATGGAAAAGCCACTGGAAATAGTTTGGGTGGGGTGGGATCTCAGGAAATCACCAGGGTGAGGTGAGCCAGGTTAATGGAAACTCAAATATGACCCCGGCCTGCTGGTTCTGTGTGGGAAGAGCTCATCAAAGGAGCAATGGCCTCTGTCTGCACTTGTCAGGAGGAAAACTGTGCCCCAACTCTCGCTCTGATGCCAGACAATTCAGTTCATCTTGGGAGCCTTCAAGCTGCTGTCCCAGTCTGGAACACAGAAGGAGTGAGTCCAAGTCCATGCATAGGCCCTTTAAGAGAAACTGCCTGGAACTCCAGAAGCCCTCTGTCCACTCAGCCTCAATTCTCACTGGTTTTTAAAGCTAGAAGTTATGGGTACTTCTCTTCCTGGCACTAGAACTATGGGCTGGGAGGCCTAGTGTGGGGCCGGGACACCTCACTCCTCAGGAGGTCAGCTTCTACCTGTGTTCTGCCCACTTGATTTCTATCCACATGGGACCACCCATTCTGTATCTTTTCCCCTCTTACAAGTCTCAGTGTGGCTTCTTCTTTATATTTTTAGTTGTAAGACTTTATTCATCTAAATTTCAGGCAGTTCTGAATGATGCTTGTTCCATTGTTTAGTTGTAATTTGGATGTGGCTGTGGGAGGATGCAAGTACCGTGTTTACCTATGCCATCATCTTCAGAGTATAATTTCATCTTTACCTATTTTTATATTTTTTTACAGTTGCCGTGAGCATTTTAATAACCTCTATGAAGTTGAAAGTGATGCAGATAATTGTTGTAGTAATTTAAAGACTATTAAAGCTAACAAACCTCTCCTGTGAAATAATCTTGTTAAGCAGGGATCAACAGAAAACATGTAAAAATCTTGTGTAATATAAATTCAAGCCTTTTTTCCAGTAAAGCTGAAGTGAAAATGTAGTTACATTACATATAAGAAGAGTGCAAATCTTAAAGCTCTTCCTACGCCAGCCTTAGGTGGGCTCAGCTGAAGATGCCCAGGATGCTAATAAGATCCACTTCTTTCCTTCAGAAGAGGAAGCTTCATTGCTAGTGTCATTTCCCACTATCTAAACTGGAAGTTAGTATTCCATGCAGGTTCTTTTTTTTTTTTTTTTTTTTTTTTTTGGTGCAAGGCTTCAGACATTTTTTAAAAAATATGTTTTATTAATTATGCTGTTAAAGTTGTCCAAATTTCTTTTCCCTCTGCTCCCCTTTACCCAGTGACCACCCCCCTCCAGTTGTCACCCCCCCTTAGTCCGTGCCCATTTGTTGTGCATGTAGGTCTTCACAACATCTTTCTATCTATCCACTCCCTCCTACTATGCTTCTTAATTCCTGCATCATCTCCCTCACTTTCCCCTCTTCCTCCTCCCCACTGACCTCCCTCCATTATGTTCCCCATACCTATAATTCTTTCTCTACTCCCATTGCCTACCTAATTTGCCTTTGTTTTGATTCCCTAGCTTCTGTTGTTGGTAGTTGTGATAGAGTTTTCATGTTAATATTCATAGTTTTGATCCTCCTTCTCCTAAACAAGTCCCTTTAACATCTCATAGAACAGTGGTTTGGGTCTAATGAACTCCTTCAGTTTTACTTTGTCCTGGAAGCACTTTCTCTGCCCTTCTATTCTGAATGACAGCTTCACTGGATATAGTAATTGTGGTTGTAGGTTTTTGCTTTTCATTACTTGAAATATTTCTCACCAGTCCCTTCTTGCATGCAGAGTCTCCTTTGAGAAATCAGCTGATAGTCTTATTGGGACCCCTTTGTACATAATTCTCTTCTTCTCTCTTGCTGCTTTTAAGATTCTCTCTTTATCTTTAATTTTTGACATTTTGATTATAATGTGTCTTGGTGTGGGTCCAGTTTTTTTGGAACTCTCTGTGCTTCCTCAACCTGTAAGTCTATTTCCTTCCCCAAGTTAGGGAAGTTCTGCTTTGTTATTTTTTCACATAATTTTTCCATTTCTAGTTCTTTTTCTTCACCTTCTGGCAGTCCTATGATTTGGATGTTGGTCCACTTATAGCTGTCCGATAAGTTTCTGAGCCTCTCCTCATTTCCTCACTCTTCATTTCCTCTTTCTGCACTGGTTGACTGTTTGTTCCTTCCCTATGTTCTGATTTGTTGATTTGATCCCTGGTTTTCTTGCCCTCACCACTAGTTTCATATGTGTTTTTGTTTATATCAGCAGGACTAGCCTTCATTCCTTCCCTGTCTTGTTTAAGATCTGCTATTAGGTCTGTAAGCATTTTTATTACCAAAGCTCTGAACTGAGCCTCGGAAATATTTCCTATCTGCTGCGTCATTAGATTAGATATTTGCTGTATGGTCAGCTGCATCACTGGGATCTCTATAATGATCTGTGCCATCCTGACCATTTTGTGTTTTCCTTTGCTTCCTGGGCAGGGCTGTCACACCTCCTACGCAATAGGGGGCAGAGCCTCATGTACAAATCATAACCGGGCAACCCTTCTCACCATGCTGTGTCATTTTCTGTGGGGGTGGGGGTCCAAGATGGACTACTGCCGTTCACTCTCTGCTGAGAGACCGGGAGCCTCCTCCTCCATCCCCCCTCTCTGGGCCTCACAGTTCAAGGCAATGAAGGTCCGCCTTCCCCAGCTTTGGAATCGTAAGCTGACAGGTCTGGTCTGCAGCCACGGGTGCTCCCCAGGCGCTTCTCATCTCCCCCTAAACACAGGTATCTGTGCTTACCACTGTTCTGCCTCTGTCGCTGCTGCTGCTGCCACAGACAGCACAGCTTGAACTCTCCTTTGCCGCTTTGCCCCTCCTACCTGTCTGATGAGCACCACTTCTTTATAACTTCATACATTGGACTTCCATTTATTTTCTGGAACTTCTGGTTATTTCTGGTTTTGTGGTAGTTGTATTTCTTCTTAGTTGTGGAGCGAGATGGAGAGTGTCAGTCTAGGCCTCCATCTTGGCCAGAAGTCTCCTGTGTTTGTTTGCTTTCATGTCCCAAGGAGAGCTATCGCTCCTACTACATTGTAAGGGGCGGAGCCTTAGGGATTTGTCAGTAATGGGCGACCTCTTTCACCACGTATTGGCACTGGATGTGGAGGAGGGGTCTGAGAAGGAACAATGCCACCTGCCTAGCACTCGTCCCTTTTCCAGGCACTTTTCCCACTTCTGCACCAGACTGGCACCCCTCTAGCTTCTACCCTGGCTGTCGTTCCCAGAGTGGGCGGGTCTGTGGATGTTCTAGGTCAGTGGGGGCCCTTTAAACAAGAGGACTCTGCTGAGAGACCAGAAGTTTCTGCTTCCATCCCAACCCCCAAAAGCAATGAGGCTTGATTTTCCCAGGTGCTAGGACAGTGAGCTGCCCAGTCTGGTGAGGAGCTGGGAACACTCCCCAGGTGTCCTTCCTGACTGTTTAAAACGTGGAACTGCACTTTCTACCGGCCTGCTGCAGTTGCTACTGCTGTCACCACCACACCATGTCCTCTCTGTCCTGGCTCTGCCCCTCCTACCTGTCTGGATGTGTATTTCTTCTTTATATCTTTGTTTGTTGGACTTCCATGAAGCTTGATTTTCTGGAACTTCTGGTTGTCTCTAGTTTTGAGGTAGTTTTATGTCTTCTTAGTTGTGGAGGGAGACACAGCGTGTCTGTCTACACCTCCATCTTGACCAGAAGTCCCATGCATGCTTCTTAAGATTATAAATCTGAGCATTTCTTAGCAAAAAGTCCCCAAGAATCTGGGTTCCACCTTGAATCATCTAATCACTTAACTGTGTGACCTTGAGCAATTCTTTTTACCTCCTTACAAATGAACTACAACAACTGTAATATAAAAAGATTTTATTTTGACCCCTCAAATATATCTTCCAGCTCTAAAATTTTTTGACCTTGAGCTTCTGTACTCAGAAACGCCCTTCTGCCTATTTAACTATTAAAAATATAACCATGAATCACCAGGACAAAAAAAGGCCCATGAAAAGCAATAAAGTCCACATATTTTATTCCTCTCAGAACCAAGTAGACTGGTGCTCAGAATCAACTTATTCTTTCTTCATACCTTAGCCTAGTAACCTGATTGCCTTATTTGCTAGGCTCACAACTAATTTAAAACACAAGATGGAAAAAACAGGCAAGAACTCTGACAATAAGAAGAAGCAAAAGCCCAAAGGGAAAAACAAACCTTCAAGAGGGCAGAACTTTTTCTAGTTCACTGCTATGTACCCAATCAGGCACATAGAATATGCACAGTAAATGTTGAATGAATGAAAAAAAAGCAATACTTAGAAAAACTAGATTTATTTTAAGTACAGTGGTCACAGAACACTTAGCACAAGTACAGACAACCATACACACCTAAAGAGTCACCTAAAAACTGGTTCACACACAGCAATTGGCCAAGAGAGCAGAGGAACTTTAAACTTTTCAGTAAGTTCTCAGATGGCAAATGAGCACATCGTTAAACCTGGTAGGTTCAACACTGACGTTTGTCTCTGCTCCCTCTTAGTATCCTACTAAAATAAAGGTAAAGTGGTGTGTGTGTGTGTGTGTAATCTCCAAGGACAAAGAAAGAAGAACGGATTCATTGTAGACAAAAAATGTTAGCCAACGTTTGTAAGCTAAAACGCACCAAATGAAATGATCAAAGCTGATGAAGAGGAGCAGCAGGGTTTGCAGTGGGGAGCCCATGAGAAGCCAGTCAATCAGGCTTCACAAACCTGGAAAGACTCAGAAATCAGAGGCACTTTACAAGGGGCATAAGGAGCTGCACTGTAAACAGAAGGATTCATTTAAAGTCTATTAAGGGAGTGGGTAAATTCTCAGGTTCCTCTCTTGCCTTGTTGGGAAACTAAAAGTTTATTCTACAGAGAAAGGAATCCAGAGAACATCCAGCCCCAGGATCATAGCAGATGGTAGTGAAAGGCATACATCTAAAGACAAGAACATGAGTGAATGTCTGCCCACAGAGCAGTGAGACCCAGGCACCCTTATTTATCTAGACTCTTAAGAACAGGCAGCTTAGGGATACACCCCTCTTATCTGGGGAAAGAGAATGTACCCAGAGAAAATATCTCTAAATACTGACAGTCAGGGCTTACACATACTCAGAACTTACAAATACTACACTCTCACACCAGGGTTTTGTCCTGCAGGGCTGGCCACATCATAGCTAGCAAGCCCCCCACCAAAAAATGACCAGTCTTCTTCAATATAATATTCTCAAGTACAAACAAACGAATAACACTGGAAATAATCTCCCATAAGAAAAACCTAGAGCAAAACAAACTAACAAAAGAAACTCTGAAGAAATCAAGACAGTGAAAGAAGAAAGCTTTGAATATATATAACTAATATCCTTAAAGAAGGAAGAGAAAAGATTCATCCATGACAAAAGGACAGGATGCCATATTTTTTAAGGTGCAGGAAAGAAATTAAAAAGCATAAAATTTGAAAATATGATCATTGAAATAAAAGGTTTAACAGAAAAAAGCCAGTAGAAAGTTTAGAATGTAGTTAAAGAATTTCCTCCCAAAGACAACAAAAAGACAAAGAGCTAAACAATAGAAGGTCAGGGGAAGTTTGAGTATCAATCAATCCAGGAAGTCTAACCACCATGTAATATAGTTCCAGAAAAAAGGAAAAGAGTAAAATAAAGAAGAAATTATCAAAATATTGGCACACAAAAAATTCTCATAGCTGAGGGACATGAGTCATCGTCGGCAGCCATCCGTCTCGAGAGACGATGGTGTAGCTTCTTAAGAGTCTATCTGCACTCTCCAGTGAAGCTGAAGCCGCAGAGCCTCGATGAAGCTACAGAGCCTGGGCAGGGTGATATGGAGGGTCTGCTGTTGCCCATGCAGCAGACCCCCCCCCTCTCTTCACAGCTGAAGGATCCAAGGGAAAGACGGAGTCAATACAGCTTGGCTTCAGGTGCGCCGCAGGAGTTGCCGGTGTTGACTACAACGTCAAACCGTCTTAGGGACTCCGGCTCCGGATTTTCTGTTGGGGTTTACTCCCTTAGCCTTTCCCCTGAAGAGGTATGCCGCAAGGCAGCGGAGGTTTTTTGGAGTCAGAGTTTTCCTTCTCTGATGTGCCCTGACTGGAAGATCGAACCAGCGACACTTAGCTCGCAGGCCGACGCTCAATCCACTGAGCCAAACCAGCCAGGGCAGAGGGACATGAGTATTCAGATTAAAAAAAAAAAAATGACTGTTCAAATGTATAGCTCAATGAAGAAAGAGATCCTCACATCATCAACCTAACATTGCTGTCAAATTTCAGAGCATTGGGATAAAGATAAGATACTGAAATATTTAAGTCATAAATAACTAGTTTATATACAAAAGAAGGGAAATGGAAATGCCATCTGACTTCTCAACAATATAGTCAAAGCTAGAAGTTAATGGAGCAGCACTTCAAATTTTGAATAAATATCTGCATCCCAGAATTCTATATTCAGTCAAATTATCAATTAAGTGTGAAGAAGCTACTGAACGACATGCTTTACCAAAATCAGGGTATATACTAAGAATGAAAAAGTGGTAGGACTTAGGAAAAAAAATATATCCTGGGAGAAAGGCAAAGGGAAGAGCCAGGAGCGTCTGCATGGTATGCCTAGAGACAAGAGCAAAAGGATAGGGAACTCCCAGAGAAACATCTCCAAGAACAAAGAAAAGCTGATGCTTTGGGCTGGGTGGAAAATGATCAGTCACTGGGGTTGGAGAGTTTGAAAATAAGTAGTGATAGGGAGAAACATAGACAAATAAGCAGGTAAGAAAAAAATGAAGTAATTATTAACTCCAGTAAGGAAAATATCTTGAATAAGGAAAGAAATGTAACTGAAAAATACTAATGGAAAATCAGGAAAACATTTTACATTGTTTTAACTAAAATTTTCTATATAACTACATTTGAAAAATGTGAGGGAAAGCAAGGACATTGGCTCATCTAAGGTATAAAATCATCTTCATAATAAGAAGCCAATAAAAAGTGAAAATGACAAAATTTAATAAATCAAAACCTGGCATTCAACTCTAAAGATTTTAGGGAGGAGTGGAGCATGGGATGAATATTTTGTTTTCCTTTAACAGGCTTCTAATTTTGTTTGATTTTGATAAATATTACTGTGGTAAAAAATTTAAATGATTCTAAAAATGAAGTCAGATGTCATAAAGAGCCTGACCCAACCAAATGGTTATCCTGTAAGTTCTCACTTTAAGAGTGGAACATGCTGCAATCAGGATAGAATGACTAGTATGAGAGCTAAGGAAAATTGACCAGATCAGCAAACTCAAGCCTGGCCTGGGCCATCCCTAAAATTCAAGTAGTCATATCTAAAAGGGTGGGGCAAGATGCAATGAAAAATCAAGAGTCTGTGCTTCCTGACATCAGATGAGGGAATAATTTTCTAATTAAGAGGTTCAAAAATATCAAAATTGTTGACGTAGGGCTTTACCTTGGAAAAAACAGCCATAAAGATCATGGGTTAGGCACCTCCAGTTCCACCAGACTATAATCAGCCCTGCACTCTCCAATGGTTAAGTGAACAGCAGGTGCCCATGGAAAAGCTGAATAGCATCTGCTGTCAAGGCACATGATGGTGCGATCATGAAGATATACTCAGGGGCTTAAATCCATCCACATTTCAATAAACAATTGCAACCCCAAGCTCAGATTCCAAGTTCCGCAGAGGTAAGGATTCTCCGTGAACACCTAGCCTGTGGTTTCATTGGCCCTAAACCTGAGCAGGGTGGGGTCAGCATGTGGCAGACCACACTGGGACAGAAAAATGGGGCTGGTTCAAGAAGTGACTTACGGAACAAAAATATCTAACATAAGCCAGAAAGATTCCCTTTAAAATGGTTAAGTTTTATATTAACTTCAGTACTTAAAGCTTCCATTACATGAAATATTCACTTATGTTGAACAGCTCATTCCCAAGTAATATGAGATTAATGAGCCAACACTGTACATAACAACTACCGAACTACCTCACATCAATGGTCTGTCCTGTCCAGTATTCTGCCATTTAAAAGGCATAAAAGATTATGAAATTTGGAGACAAAAGCATCTGGATTTAAGGTCTGGTTTCACCACCTTGAATTGTGTGACTTGGGGAAGTTATTTATCTGCTTCCAGCCTCAATTTATTCATTTATAAAATATTTCTAATAATATGTTTTCTTTGGTGGCTAGGTGAAAATTCAATGAGATAATATCCTTAAAAGTACCACTCAGACTATGATGTAGTCTAAATATGTTCATTAATTTAGCTGAATAATACTCAAAAGCTTCATAGCTCTTGTCCCTCATGGTTATCATCAGTATCTTAAAGGCTGTTAACTTTTTTAAAGAAATCTACATTGACTTTTCAATGACTATATTTTGATAACCCCCGAAAATGCCTAGAATTTTGGTTTTCTGATTTTTGGTTGAAATATCAGTAGAATCAACTTTTTAAAATGGAAAAGGAAATTCACAGAATCTTTTCTTGAAACAGAAGAATTCACCTAACCTAATGCCTTTTGACACCTTCTCACCTAGAACCTGAATTGCCCCAGACTGACCCCTCAGCTCAGTTATGCTCTTAGCAAAGATCTCCTGGACTGGGGTATTGTGAGTGAGTCAGAAGTATAATGGGGGCTGGAAGGAAGAACTGGATATGTTCAATGGTCAGGCTTTAATGGACACTTTCTGGAAGGCAGAATGAAACCCAGGCCTTCTTCTCATGTGTCTTCAGGAAGTGGTCTGCCCCAGAGGACTCAGCCAGTGGTTTTGACAGTGGGCTGAGAAGGCTCTGCCATTTGGGGCTCACTACAGGAGGGGTGTCTGGAAGTGAGGCATGAAAAAGGAAGAAGCACACAGTAAAATTTTAGCTAACAGTCCAATTTAAATTTTCTTTTTTTTTTTCACTCTGTTAGGAGATCACAGCAATAGGAGGGAAGTTAGATAGAGAGCCAGTCCTAAATCTGATTCTGCTACCAACCATGAGACATTGGACAGAGTACTTTTCCTCTGCGGGTCTCAGTTTGTAAAAATAAAGAGAATGGCATACACTATGGATTTCCAAATGTTTTGAGGATTCTGGTTCTCCAGTCACACATTGGGTTACATCTGGAGAGGTAGAAGGAACGGTGAAGATGTGGAGACACAGGTGTATCTATATCTCTCCCCCAGATCCTATGTAACAAGAACAGTTTTATCCATTTGCACTAAGGTTTTTGAAGTCAGCGATTTCTACAAAAACATTTGAGAACCCCTGGATTGTATGTCCCTAATATCTCTTCCAATCTTATAGTTAATTTTCTGATAAACTAATACCTGTTGGTGCCGGAGATATAAAGTAGACCACCTATAAGATGAATTCTGGTCTTGGAGGTATAAGCTTGAGAAATGTGTCCAAATCAGAACACTTGTGGTAGTGATACTGGATGGAACTATCCCAGGCCTCTCCAAAAAAAAAAAATCCATACACAATAAAGTCATTTTTGCATAGACCACCACAAAATGTATAAAAACACATAGTCTGCCCCTGTAAGACATAAACTATTGAGTTTTACACTGTCGTCGGCAGCCGTCCGTCTCGAGAGACGATGGTGTAGCTTCTTAAGAGTCTATCTGCACCGCCGAGAATGGCTGTGCAGTCCGACTCAGGAGTGACACGGTATCTGTCTCCTCCCGTGCTAAGTCGACATCTTGCGATGACGCTGGAGTGTCCTCTCCAGTGAAGCTGAAGCTACAGAGCCTGGGCAGGGTGATATGGAGGGTCTGCTGTTGCCCATGCAGCAGACCCCCCCTCTCTTCGCAGCTGAAGGGTCCAAGGGAAAGACGGAGTCAATACAGCTTGGCTTCAGGTGCGCCGCAGGAGTTGCCGGTGTTGACTACAACGTCAAACCGCCTTAGGGACTCTGGCTCCGGATTTTCTGTCGGGGTTTACTCCCTTAGCCTTTCCCCTGAAGAGGTATGCCACAAGGCAGCGGAGGTTTTTTGGAGTCAGAGTTTTCCTTCTCTGATGTGCCCTGACTGGAAGATCGAACCAGCGACACTTAGCTCGAAGGCCGACGCTCAATCCACTGAGCCAAACCAGCCAGGGGCTGTGTTACAGTAACGTTTAATTTATATCCCGAGTACTTAAAATGCGTTTTCATTGTTTATTTATTTATCTTATTATAAAAATATCACACTCCGTGGCATTAGGTTTAAAGAACTCATTGGGTTTAAAACGGAAAATAAATCTCTTCCTTTTCCCTCCCTAGAGCTTTATCACCCAGAGATAGGCGCTGTTAATATCCTCATTGTCCCCTGCTGGTGTAGGTACTGTTTATTCACCAAACGTGATTTTATCATTTAATAATGTGTCTTAGAACTCTTTTGTAACAGCATGTAGCTCTAGCCCATGCTCTTAGTTACTGCTGAGAGCGGGATACACATGCCCCAGTGACACTTGGCTCTCAGGCCGACACTCAATCCACTGAGCCACAGCAGCCAGGGCCGAAAATAGCTTTTTAAATAGGAATTGAAGTTGTATGCATAGGAGAATAGACAATGAACCACCCACATATGCCCAAAAGGTGTTGCAGAAGCAGAAAATAGAGGACATTTGTGGCAAAAGGAAGGTATTTGAAAAAAGGTATTGGCATTAGAGAAAGTTTTTCCCTAAACCATTATCTTCCACCATTGCTTTGGTATTGGCCTAACATTTTTGCTAAAATGTCTTACTGAGTTAATAGGCAAATATGTGAGGATTCTGGCCTTAGTCAGAAAGGAGTTCAAGTAAGAGCAGGAGTCTGGGAATGGCAGCCAAAAGCCTGAAAATGAAAATTCACCATTTTATAGAACTGCCTTGTGAGCTAGTGATCCCATTTCTGGGAATACATCTGAAGAAACCCAAAACACCAATTCAAAGGATATGCATATCTATGATCATTGCAGCATTATTTACAAATATGAAAGCAGCCCAAGTGCCCATCTATAGATGCCCAATGGTCCTTTTCTGGGTGCTTTTGACACAGAAGAAAAGGTTTGAAAATGCCTAGAAGGAAGGAGAGTTTTCAAATTTAATTGTAAGCCTAACCTGAGTTTGTTACATAATATTTACAGTGATTAACTGCTTGGAGTCAGACCAGTCAAAAGCCAGACTCTGAGCCTTAGTGCTGCTAGTTACTAACCAGGTAATATTGAGCAATTTGTTAACATCCCAGGGCCTTGGTTTTCTTGACTGTAAAAATACCTACATCAAAATGTTGAAGTTAAGATTTAATAAAACAATGAGTAATGAAAAGATTTAAAATGGTGTCTGGGATGTAGTAAAAATGAGCTGTCTTTATTATTCTTTAGTCACAAAATTTAGAAAGAAAACAAGCTATTAGGGTTAAAGAACATTAGTAGTTAGTGTTCTTAAAGGAATAGCAAAAGAAGAGTTGAACATTTAAGATATTGTTGTTTTTATCTGTACTTTAAATGAAAATTGACCCAATATTTTTTGTTTTGTCTTAAGAAACTCTAAAAACCTATATCTTATGACTAAATCAACATGTTTCAGTCCACAGGAAATACTTGATTTTTGACTTGACCCAATTCTTCTGCAAAGGTAGCTCCTTTCATGGGAGCAGACAGCGAATGAATGAGGTTGTTGCACTAGAAGGGCTGAGCCTCATATTTTCCTGCTGTGATCAATACTTGGCAAGGTCAACATGGCCCCCTTGATGCAAGTGTTCTGGGGATTTGGGGACCTGAAGGTCCATGACCCATTGTGGATTCTTGGCTTTGCGAAGGAAATAATTCAAATGTAGGTCAACATAGAATTTAAACTGAAAGAGAGAAGCAGTGGGACAGAAAGAAGAGTACTCCACAGGCAGGGCAGCCCCTCCCTAGTGGGATTTACTTTTTTTACTGAAGCTCATTTAATCCACAAGTATGGCATTCAATAGGGGGAGAAATATTCAGCATCTTCCTGGGAAAAGAGTGGAGATTTCTCAGAGAAACTTCGTTAGTCATTCATCTCTTTATACGGGCTTTCCGTTTCTGATCAAGGTGGCATGGATGTGTCATTTATTATGCTAGTGTATTACAATGGGCATATAATGAGGTTATAGGTCACCATAAGGTGAAATTAGTCATCATGTTGGATCATGAGCTGGTCTTGTGCAGGTTCTAAGCCATAAACCCATTGGGGCTTTGTTTTACTATTTCCCTGATAGTCCCTGTAGCTGTTATAGGTTACAGCTGTTTTATCACAAAACCTATCTCACCCTCACTAATCAATAAAAGATGCACTAAACTGCTCCATGGACTCAGAATCCAGCTTGAGGGTTTTGTTTGCTTTGCTTCTGGTAGCATCACAAAGCCCTCATGTTATCTAAATGTCACCACTCTTGTCTCTGTGGCTTTTCTTCCCAAGTGGCCCCAAGTATTCTTTCCCTCCCTGGTATGAAAATAACAATTCCCTTTGATATTGAAACCAGACCTCATATTAATTAGTGAGTACATGAAGATTAGCATAAAAAAGATTAGGGTGCTCCATTCCTCCAAGAAAAAGAACCAGTAAAACAGTGGTTCTCAGTGTGCAATTCTTGGAATAGCAGCACCAGCATCACCTGAGAAGGTTTTGGAAATGCAAATTTTCAGGCCCTACCCAAGATCTGCTGAGTCAGAATCTCTGGGGTAAAGCCCAGCAATCTGTTTTAACAATACCTCCAGATACTTTTGATGCATGCTTACACTGGAGAGCAACTTAAGGAAAACAAAGATTTTTAATGGCAACCGAAAAGATTTGCACTAGGTAAAAAAAGAAGCTTTTGGTCAGAGAACTAATAGCATTTGACAATATTAAAGGCCAAGTTGTGAGAACAAAAGAAGACAAGAGCTGTTACAGTCAGAAAAACTCTATGCAATTACTTTCTAGCATTTACTTCCCCACCCAGCTATAAGCTCTGAGAAGTCAAGAACCACTGTCTTGTTCTTAGTGCAGGGATGTAATAGTCAGTATAGGCTCTGTTATCCTACAGTAACAAAACAGCCTTAAATTTCAGTGGCTTTAAACAACATAGGCTTATTTCTCACTAACAATACGCATCTATCAAGGATTGTGAGGTTTTTCTTCACATTGTTTTTGCTCCACAAGGACAGAGAAGTCACCATTGGGAGCACACTTGTGGCAGAGGGCAAGAGATCATAACTTTTGAAGGCTCTTTCCAACAATGGCTCTTGTCACTTCTGCACACATTTCATTGGCCAAAGCCATATGGCCAACTGGAGTACAATAGGGCAGGGTAGTTCAGCCCTCTCATTTACCTAAGAGAAGAGAATTAAGTATTTGTAATCAGCTAAAACTACACAAGGAATACCAGTCCTTCTCATCTAGGTGTCCTGATTTTTCAGGTAAGAAAACAGAGATGCAAGGAGATTACATAATTTGCCCAAAGTCCCTCAATGGGTAAGTATCAGAGCTGAATTTCTATTTGTCAGATTCAGAGCTAATTCTGACAAACATTGTGATATACTGTTAGAAATGGAGACAATGGGAAGAGGAAATGGTTTTGTGAGAAATGAACTCAGGGTTAAATGGTTGTGGGACTTTAAAGTAGAAATCTCCCAAGCAATTCAGATGTGGAAGTGGAGAGAGTCTAGAGATTGGGAACTTTTGTCAGCATAGGCAGCTAGTAAGCACTAATAAAGGAATGGAGCAAAGGGAATCAGACATTAACTCTAACAAACTAGGGAGCTGAATTAGACATTCAATCTGCTTCACTAGAAAATTGCAGCATTCCTAGGACCCCCAGGGAACCACCACATTCTCCAGTAGAAGCCAGATGGCACAGGGGGAGGTCCTTCTACTTTGAGGCATGTGCAGTAGGAGCCAAGATGGAGACCACAGACAAGAGGTGTCTAATCTGGGGAAAAGACCAAATTGGTTTGGGGAAAGACCCAGGACAAATTCATGAAGGACTGGGAGACTGGTCATTTTGAAAGCCCAAGGCAATATAATCAAAGCTTAATGAAGGCCTCTCTCTCTCTCTGGGTAACACGTTCCATCACCCATTTGTTCATGTATTCTCTCTTCATAGCAGTTCTGTGGGCCCAAGCATGGTCTCCAACCATAAACTTGGGTATAGCAACACAGTGCTGGCTGGAACACAACCAGAAATGAGATTAAGCTTAGACAAATGGGCACAGAGACTACATGGGACTAAGCTTTGGCATGAACTAAACCAATGGCACAGAATTTCTGAATTCTGGTCTTTCTTCTGGGCTTGATGAAGACAAAGCTGGAGACACTGAGACCTGGGGGAGTCTTTTATCTATACCTCAATAAATCTTACCAATACACCTCATCCTCCCTTCCATGGGTCCCTGGAAATTCTTTTCTTGTGACTCCATAGAAGGACCCAATTTCTAACAGCAACACTTTCAACAGAACATAAAGACAGTGAAATATTAATGTGATTTTTCTCTAAATACAGAAGAAATTGTGGACAACAGTCCCCTGGATATCTGAAGGTTGGAGAATAGAGAAGAAGAGCTAATAATAAAGTAGTTGTAAAAGAAAGAAAAAGAAACCCAGAAGGAAAAGCCTTCAGAAGGAGCACAAGGTCAAGACTCTCTGTTACAACAGAAAGTTGAGGGTGATAATAGTTTTTTAAAATCCATTAAATTTGGATAGAATAAAATCTGGGCTATCCCCCAAGGAGTAGATTTAATAAGATAGAAAAATGGGACATTTGAAATTTCAAGGGCCAGAAAGAGAAAAGACACTGTGGGTATGAGCCACAAAATTTAAGTATTTAGAATAATAGAAAAAATATATATTGGTGGATTGAATGTTAGGCTTGGGATTTCATATTTTACCGAAGGAATGTACATGTCTGAAGAGAATAGGAGAGATGAAGAACTGGGGATAATGGAAAAGAGGCACACAGAGAAACTATAAGGATGCAATAGAGATGAAATGGACAGGGTCCACAGGGCAGACTGCAAAAGTGACTTCAATAGACAGCAGGCCGTTTCTTCCTCTGAAATAAAGAAAGTATGAGAGGATAAAGGGAGGAGGATCACTGATAACAGATAAAATCAAGCACTCTGAGAGTGCACGCCTGATAAGTATATCTGCCACCAGCCAGTCCAAAAATCGCAAAGGTTGCATCTTTCCACAGCCAGATGCTCTATCTGCCTGGTCTGCACCTGGGTAAATATTTTCAGAAATTTTTCCCTCCATGTACCATTTTTCTGTTCTCCAACTGGAAGATTGCACATGGTTTGGGAAATTGATTACTCCTGTGGCAGACACAGCTACTGGTCACTCAATATCCATTTTTTCTTATCTTCCTTAGTAAATAGCCCACATTTTTTTCAGAGTGGCAATGACCCACATAAATCCTTGCTTTCTCAACCTCCCTTATGTTTCTAGCCAAAGAGATGTGAGTGGCAGCATATTTGTGCCTTCATCTGCCTCTCCCTCCACCCACCTCACCATTGCCTGCTCTTTAAAGGTAATTACTTTTAGTGCAAAATACTCAGCTGAGTATTTTCATATTTTCCTTCATTTACCAAGTAAATTGATTATGTTAGAAAGTTTTGAGATTTCCTTTCCATCAGTATCTACCAATTTCCTATATTAATTTTCTTTCACATACATTTGAATCTTTGTAATTTATGTTATATCAATATTCAGTTTTAACATTATTATGACTTAGCAATAGACTCAGAAGGAATTAATATGCCTTCATCGCCTTTAGGATTCTTCCACCCTGGAGCTATCTCTGCATTCCCCTCACTGTGCATTCGCCACTCAATCATTTGTCCTCAAACATTTCTCCAATCACATAACTGCTCCTCAAATACATTTCATTGTGCTTAGCATCTTTGGAATAAATATGAGTCTTCACAATCTGACCTCACCTCAAATACCAAAACATATTCTTCCCAAATACTAAAGGAAATGTCACCAGAAATGCTGAGGATCTGTAAATAACATTTTTGTCTGGAATTCTCTACCATTAGTTCCATCTACAATTATGTGCATCTTCCCTGTCTTCCAAAGCTCAGACCCTCCTCTTTCAAAGTAGTTTTCCTAACATATTTTTTTCTGAGATAACTCCTTTAAGAGTGATGCTATTCATATTGACAATCATGTTCTTCTTCTTTCTATAAATTCTTAAGATTAGAAACCATATTATTAATCTCTTCCTAATACTGGAGTTAATACTTGGATGTGTCTCACACATGGGCTTCACTGTGGGGTGGTCAAGTTAGATCATATAAATTATATCCACTAACTTTTTAAATTCTTAATGAAACTTCTGTGAAAAAAATACCCATATTACTCCTGTCCGTGACTGAGTTTCAGAGATGTACATATAATTATAATTATCTACAGTGCAAACTGTTTGGGACTTAAAGAAAGACCCTGTTATGGGTTGAATTATATCCCCCCAAATTCATATGTTGAAGTCCTAACCACTCAGAATGTGACCTTATTTGGAGATAGGGTCTCTACAGAGACAAGTTAGAGTTAGGTCATTATGGTGGGCCCTCACCTAATATTACAGGTGTCCTTATTTTTTAAAAAAAGAATATTTGGGCACAGACATGCATAGAGAAACATGATATAAAGATACACGGAGAGAAGAGGGCATCTACAAGCCAAGAAGAGAGGTCTGGAACAGATTCTTCCTTCACAACCTCCAGAAGGAACTAAAATTGCTGACACTTTGATTTCAGACTTCCATCTGTAGAATCATACAAAAATTAATTTTTATTTTGTAAGGCACCCAGTTTGTGGTGCCTTTGTTAGAGCAGCCCTAACAAACTAATACAGATCTGGTACTTAATTTTTTTTACCTGTATGAAGAAACAAAACCTCTTCACTCTGTAATAGCTTTTTTTTTTTTTCAAGAAAAAGTCAGTATTTATTATAACATCTATGTATTCCATAATAACATATGTGTAAAACTATGCTACTGTTTTTGTCATTAACTAAATTCGTACTTTATTCATATTTTCTTAGTTTTAAGCCAATGCTTTTTTATAATTTTTAAATAAATGTATTAGGGTAACAATGGTTATTTATTTTCAAATCCCTTTCACCTTCATTAATATGTTGTACTAGAACATGCAAGAAAATGATGCAGAAAAACTTACAACCAGAGCCACTGGGCTCACAGGTATGCACAAGTGACTTAAACAGCTGTCATTAGTGAAGGCCATTCTTCCTTGACAGGAAAGTACGAATACAATCAGTCTGCATTACTCCTCTAGAACAGCATCTTCTTGTCATGAATTTATGGATCCAATGTGAAAACTTTAGCCTTTCATGGCAGTGCTGGTAGAAATGACATCTCTGAAATGAGGATTCTGTGGGAGCAGGAAGTACCAGAGAGAATTATTAAGAAAGTAGGGATAGAAACAAAGGAATATCCTGGGAAGGACAAATGACTTCTGGTTTTTTTAAGTATATTTTATTGATTATGCTGTTACAGTTGTCCTAATTTTTCCCCCTTTGCTGCTCTGCACCCAGTATCCCCCCTGCCCTCCAGCAATCGACCCTCTTAATTCATGTCCATGGGTCATGGCTGTATGTTCTTTGGCTTCTCCCTTTCCTATACTATTCTCAACATCCCCCTGTCTATTTTGTTCCTGCCAATTATGTTTCTTAATTCCAGTACATTTTTCCTCATTCTCCCCCATCCCCCTCCCAGCTGATACCCCTCCAAATGATCTCCATACCTATGATTCTGTTCCTGTTCTGGTTATTTGCTTGGTTTGCTTTTGTTTTTGTTTTTTAGATTTGGCTATTGATAATTGTGAGTTTGTTGTCATTTTAATGTTCATAGCTTTTATCTTTTTCTTAGGTAAGTCCCTTTAACATTTCATATAGTAATGGTTTGGTGGTGATGAACTCCTTTAGCTTTACCTTGTCTGGGAAACACTTTATCTGCCCTTCCATTCTAAATGATAGCTTCACTGGATAGAGTAATCTTGGTTGTAGGTCCTTGCTTTTCATTACCTTGAATATTTCTTACCATTCCCCACTTGCCTGCAAAGTTTCTTTTGATAAATCAGCTGACAGTCTTAGGGGAACTCCTTTGTAGGTAACTCTCTTCTTTTCTCTTGCTGCTTTTAAGATTCTCTCTTTATCTTTAACCTTTGGCATTTTAATTATGATGTGTCTTGGTGTGGTCCTCTTTGGGTCTAGTTTGGGAATTTCTGTGCTTCCCGGACTTGTGTGTCTATTTCCTTCACCAAATTAGGAACTTTTCTTTCATTATTTTTTCAAAAAGTTTTCAATTTCTTTTTATTCCTCTTCTCCTTCTGGCACCCCTATGATCTGGATGTTGGTACATTTAAAGTGTCCCAGAGGTTCCTAAGCCTCTCCTTGTATTTTTGCATTCTTGTTTCTTCTTTCTGTACTGGTTGAATTTTTATTTCTTCCTTTTGTCCCAACTTGTTGATTTGAATCCTGGCTTCCTTCCCTTCACTGTTGGTTCCTTGTCTATTTTTCTTTATTTCATTTTTTGTATCCTTCATTTCTTCCTTTATTTTTTATTTTATTTTTTCATTTATTTATTTATTTTGTCATGCTCTATGAGTTCTCTGAGCATCCTTATCACCACTTTTTTGAACTCTTCATCTGATAGGTTGGCTATCTCTGTTTCATTTAGTTCTTTTTCTGGGGTTTTGATCTGTTCTTTCGTTTGGGCCATATTTCTTTGTCTCCTCAATTTGGCAGCTCCCATGTTTGTTTCTGTGTGTTGGATAGAACTGCTTTTACTTTCTGTCTTAGTATCATGGCCTATGTAGCAAAGACACCTGTAAAATGTGGGGAGTGGAGACTTATGTGATTGCCAGGGTAGAGTCTCCCACTTCAATGTTTTGTGGCTCTGTTTATGGTGGGAGGCTCCAAGAGGTGACAATGCCACAACCTAGTTTCTGGCAATTTTCCTGGCACTTGCCCTATTTCCAGTCACTTCACCCACTTTCTGTATGTGATTGGCACCCTTCCAGTTGCTGCCCTGGGGTTTGTGTTCATTCTAAGGCCATGCGGGCCCTTTAAATGGCAAAAATCCAGAAGTTCCTTCCACTGTCCCAACCCCCACTGGTTTTTACAATTAAAGGAAATGGACATTTATCTTCCCAGTGCTGGAACCCTAGGCTGTGCGATCTGGCCTTGAACTGAGATTGCTTACTGCCAGGGTATCCCTCCCAATTTTTATTCACCACATGTGAATGTGGCACCATCCATTCCACCGCTGGCACTACCACTGATTGTCCAAGCCACACCACCTCTCTACCCCTTCTCTGTGACTCTAGCCCTCCCACCCATCTGGATGAATGTGACTCTTTTAAATCCTTTTGTTGTTGGACTTCCATATAGCTCAATTTTCTGATGGTTCTTGTTATTATTTGTTTTTGAGATCTGGTTGTAATTCTTTCTATGGTTGCACGAGGAGATAAAGTGTGACTACATATGCCTCCATCTTGACCAAAAGTCTCTGACTTCTGTTTTTGACTCATCATCAGCCAAAGCATCAGCCAAAGGCTACGTGTAATCTCATCAAAGGCTTCAGATAAACAACAGACATAACAGCAGTTGGAGTAGAAGTATAAAAGGCAAAATAAGAGCCATTAAAGTTGTTCTTGCCCAGAAGTGGAAAACCCTTATTGATTCCACAACTATATGTAGCAACAACACAAAAGCAAAGACTTATGAAAAGAAAAGCTACCTCCTTAGGTAGGAAAGTGGGGAAATTTTTGATTACCTGAGCAGAATATAAAAAGGCAAAAGAAAACTTCTTACCATCTCATCTGAGGGCCACCTTTTCCTGAGAGTCTTGGACCAGACCCATCTACATTAAAAATGAGATCATAATATTCAAGTGAGCTATCTTTGAGCCCTAATGAAATTTAATCACATGGGTAGTTAATATGAAGATAATCATGAGGATCTAGGTGTTTTGGGAACCAAGAATGAAGAGAACAAGTTTAAAATGGGACAAGGAGTGAAAGTACTATGCCCAAGAGAGAAGAACCAAGCATTACAAAATGGACTGTGTTTTGGTCAAAGGGAAGGAGATGCAACTATTTGTTTCTGGATTGTGCTACAAGCTTAGTTAGTGAAGCGCTTTATTGCACCCACCCCCCACTATACCCGGACACATAAGGGGAAAGTGTACATCATGGGGTTGCAGAGCCTATAGGCCTTAGGATAACCTCCAATCAGAAGAAGCATTTCTATATTGCTGAGATGCCATCTCCTAAGTCATGGACAACTCAAGGCAGGTTTGGCTTAATTGCAATTGTTTATCAAAAGTTTTTTCAGCCCAGAGTGCTGGAGAAGCAAGCAAGACAAAGACATCTTATTTGCAGGCTTCTAGGCTGGACAAGGCTAATAGTAGTTCAAACAAGAACAAAGTTTCCAGGAAACCTAAAGTAATCTACATTACTTTTTATGATTTTGAATTTCAGTCTTGGGAAATTTTGGTCTACATGAAATGGAAGCCTTGATAAGAAGAAAGTAAAAAGAAATTGTCCATCAACATCTATTATTATGAAAAAGAAAGTAAGACCAAAGTTCACCACTAAAATATTTGGGCTGTGTACCTACCGTTTGAAGATCCTAGAGGAATTAGGTTTTTAACTTGCAGAATACAATAGGAAAAACATGACTCCAGCTGCAAGCAATTTGAGACAACTTGGGAAGGACCTAGCTGGTAGAATTTCCATTGACTTTCACTGGTGGGCAGAACCAAGGAGTCTGACCTCATTTATGCTTGGAAGCAAAAGAGTGGGTGGGAAGATACAGATGCAAACATTCCAAAATGAGTAGAGGTTACTAGAAAGAAGAATCTGGATAGGGAAATTAAATAAGCACATGCAAAGAACTCCTGCCCAGAAAGGATGGGCATCTTATTTTACAAAAGATTTAACAGATTCATAGGAGATAATAGGCATAAGAGGAAATTATGTTGATCAGAAATAGACCAAAAAGAGATGTTTATATCATGGGATGATATGATGGGAAATTCCTACTGCATTAAATATTTCAGAGGGTAATGGAATATGGGGGAAATTCTAGTACTTAAATCAAAGTAGATGTAAGGCTGCCCTCTAAGTCAACAAGTAATATCAGTGTCATTGAGGGAAGAGAAACAAAGATGATATTACTATTTCCTGGACTTGTCTGTTATAAAAGAGGAAACCCAAGGAGCGAAGGTTTGTAGGGTAAAGGTCAGTACAGTCAGGTGATTTTCTCTAATTGGCCTCTGTTTTTTCAGTTAACTGTCCCATTTGCCAGGCATTTTCTGGGGTGCCTCCCCATCACCATTTCCCTCTTTCCTCTGAAGTTTTCCTATTCTCCTCCTGGAGTTTTAACACTTTTTGTCAGTAACCTCATCAAGTTAACAGGAAGATTCTGTTTTCATAATTTGGAAAGCCAGATAATATTCTGCTATGTGGCAAGGAAATAATATTTGGCTGTCCTGAACCCTGTGGGTTAAGCTAGTTACAGCAGCTTTGGGAGCAGCATGAAACTCTATCATGGATTTGTTCCATGTTTTGTAGTCAGCTGCCACTCTGGTTCATTTTGCTTACAGTGGATGGTAAGGCTTGTCAAAAAGCAGGACCAGGATACAGACCCTGAATGGCCCAATCAGCCTCTAGCCTCAATAATTTCTGAGGCAGCACAGCACACACAAGCTGGAAGTATCAGAACATGTTTGCCTTTAACTCCTCGTGAAATTTATGACATCCTTTCTGGGTGTATATGGATATTTACTAACTTCCTTAGTAAATCCCCTGTGTGTCAGGTGTTCTGCACGGGTCCTGTTGTAGCTCTACACTGGAACAGCTCTTAAAGATGCCAACACAACCAAAGTGGCAGAAAACAACTTGGAATAAGTTATAGGGGTGCTTACTGAGACATGGATGTTTTTTTCAACAAGTGGTTGTCTGGTCCAAAAAAGAGAGTGAAGTTCTGCAGAAGAATGTAAGACCCCTGTTTGGGGGTACAGGGGTGGGGAGTGCTAGTGCTAAAGTACAAGATAACATCAATCTCAGAGTTAGAACTTCTGGACCAAATGGAAAACTATAGGAGGACAGTTTTGGCTATATTCACATTCTTTGGAATCCCAATATTACTTTTAGTTTGAGGCAGAGCCTCAAATTTGTTTACTTCTTTGGTTGTTTGCTTGTTTATTTAAACCAGTCCAAGTAATACTTTCCCTAAGTCTCGGGGACTAGAGAGCTTACCAGATACATCAGTCAAAAAGTCTTCCCAGTGATACCATTTATTGACTCATCCCTGAAATGTCAATTTTGATCTGAAGAAAACCGCAGTGCTATAGCCATGATGTGAGCACCTAAAATGTGCTGATGTTCCTTTTGGTGAAGTAAGCACTTCCTTCAACTATTTCCCCCATTCCCCGATACACACACACACACACACACATGCACACACACAGAGTCTGTCCAGAAAAAGTCAAGCCATTGTTAATATAAGGAAAATGGTTTGCACAACACTGATGTAATCTGGCAGCCAAGGAGAGCAGACTGGAATACGCACACGTGACCAATAATGAATTCGCTGTATTAGTCAGTGGGAGCAGTAGATGCCATTGAATGAGCATATGTATTGTGGCCATCACATTCAAAATGACTGAGCAAGTAGAGCAACTAATATGCATCAAATTGTGCATTAAGGTTGAACATTCCTCTAATATTTGGATGATTCAGGAGGTTTTCGGGGACAATGCAATGAGTGCAGTGTGAATAAAAGTGTGACACAAACACTTCAAAGATGGTCAAGAATCTGTTGAAAGTGGACCACATTCTGGAAGGCCTGCAACAAGAAGAATACCTGAGAATGTTGAACCTGTACAGGCTGCAATCAACAAAGATTGGCAACTGATAGTGCGAGAATTAGAAGCTGATCTGGGGATTCCCAAAATTACTGTGTCTGAGATTTTGATGCAGGATCTTGGCATGAAATGTGTCGTGGCACAATGTGTTCTGCAGCTTCTGCTACCAGAGCAGAGGGAACGTCATGCTGCAGTTGCTTATGACTTGATTCAAACCGCTACCAATTAGCCAGATTTCCTCAAGAAGGTCATAACTGGAGATGAACCATGAGTCTATGGCTATGATCTGGAAACAAAGGCTCAGTCATCCCAGTGGAAGTTGCCTGGTTCTGTACACCTGAATAAGGTGCGGCAAAGTCGCAGCAAGATCAAGACCATGTTAACTGTGTGTGTGTGTGTGTGTGTGTTTTTTTACTGGGAAGGTTTTGTTCATCACAAGTACACCTCTCCAGGCCAAACAATTAATAAGAAGCACTACCTCCATGTTCTTCATTGGTTGAGGGATGCAATATGATGAAAACAGCCACAGCTATGGCCAACTGATGATCAGCAACTTCATCACAACAATATGCCTGCTCATGCATTACATCTCATGCAGTTTTTTGGTGTAACATCAAACCCCCCAGGTGACTCAGCTCCCCTACAGCCCAGATTTGGCACCCTGTGACTTCTGGCTTTTCCCAAAACTAAAATCACCTTTGAAAGAGAAGAGATTTCAGACTGTCAATGACATTCAGGAAAATATGATAGGGCAGCTGATTGCGAGAACTGTTTGAGGTTCCAAGGTGCCTACTTTGAAGGGGATTGAGGCATTACTGTCCTATGTACAATGTTTCTTATATCTTGTATCTTCTTTAATAATCATCTCTATTTTTTATATTACATTGTTGGATGCCTTCTGGACAGACTTTTTATTCCCAGTAATGGAATCACTGGGTCAAAAGACAGTTCCATACATTTTTAGGTTTTTGATGGAATTCCATACTGTTTTCCACAGTGGTTGCACCAGTATGCATTCCCCCGAGCAGTGCACTAGGGTTCCTTTTTCTCCACTTCCTTGCCAGCATGTGTTTGTTGATTTATTAATGATATCTATTTGGGCAGGTGTGAGGTGATATCTCATTGTGGTTTTAATTTGCATCTCTCTGATGGCTAGTGGTGTTGATCACCTTTTCATATATCTATAGGTCAACTGTATATCCTCCTTGGAGAAATGTCACTTCATGTCCTTTAGACTATTTTTTGATTGGCTTGTTTGTCTTCCTGGTGTTAAGATATATATGCTCTCTATATATTTTGGACATTAAACCCTTGTCTGATGTATTATTGGCAAATATGTTCTCCTAAACAGTCAGTTCTCTTTTCATTTTGATGATGGTTTCTTTAGTTGTGCACCTTTTTAATTTGATGTAGTCCCATTTGTTTATTTTTTTCCTTTATTTCCCTTGCCCTAAGGAATATATCAGCAAAAATGTTGCTACATGAGGTATCTGAAATTTTACTGCCTATGTTTACCTCTAGGATTTTTATGATATTATGACTTACATTTAATTCTTTTATCCATTTTGAGTTTATTCTTGTGTATGGTGTAAGATGGTGGCCTAGTTTTATTTTTTTCATATGTCCCTGTCCAGTTCTCCCAACACCATTTATTGAAGAGACTTTTAAAAATTTCATTGTATGTTCTTGCATCCTTTGTCAAATTTTAAACCCCTATTCAAAAGAATATGTGCACTCCTATGTTCATATCAGCACTATTAATAGTACTTCAGTTTTGGAAATAGCCTAAGTGGCCATCAGTAGATGAAGGGATAAAAAAAAAAACCGCTGTGGTACATTTACACCATGGAATACTACACAGCAGGAAAAAAAGGAATTCCTGCCTTTTGCAATAGCATAGATGGAACTGAAGACCACTATGCTAAGTGAAATTAGCCAGCTGGTGAAAGACAAATACCATATGATCTTACTTAAAGGAGGAATTTAATGAACAGAATAAACTAATGAGAAAAATAGAACCAGAGGCAGAGACTCATGGAACAGACTGATAGCTGTAAGAGCAGAGGGGTGACTGGGAACTAATTGAAAGAAGGTGAATGGATTAGCTAAAGAACATATATGAAGGACCCATGGACATGGACAACAGTGAGGGGATTGACTATGGAAGTGGGGGTGAGCTGGGTGAAGGGAACAAAAGGGGAAAAATTGGAAAATTATAATAGCATAAGCAATAAAATATTTTTTAAATAAAAACATACCAAATCTTAAAAATAAAATAAAATAAAACTTAGTAGTTAAAATAGAGGAGAGATAAGATATATGTAATTAAAATATTTGTGTTTATAAGAAATTGTTTTGCAATATTTAAAACATATGTAACAAATAAATTATTAAAATTTATAAGCATTTTAAATAATAAAACAGAGATTTCCTTTATATAGTTATATTTGAACCCACAACAATTATGTAATCTACAAAATCTTGACTTTGTTAGTTTTCATCACTTGTGTGTACTTTGTTTTTAACCCAGAGTCTAATACATAGTAAGTAGGTACCTAATAAGTGTTTGCCAATTTCATGAATTACCAATTTGGAATGGTGAATTTATTTTTAAAGCCATAGTAAGTTGTTCTATTTTTTCAAGTTTTTTTGCAACAAAGACCAAAATAATTTTATATGCATTCATTAATTTGAGCTGAGTTGAAATGCATTTAACAACCAAATGTTGAACCAACCCAGGATGTTACCATCAGTTGCAGATTGACATCAATACAGGTACTTGCTGTAATACCTACAAGTTGAGGTTGCAGTATCTACACATTCCCAAATTATTATGTTTAATACTTTTCATGACTTTTAAAGGCTATAATTTTTATTTGATCGTCTTTTCTAATAATTACTTTTTTTAAATGTCTTTTCTATACCACAAATTGTATCCAGTCAGAAATAATTTTTCTTTGCTACCAAAGAACAGCTTTACATAGTAAAACTAATTTAAAATGATACCATTAATATCAATCAGACTTTTGTATTATTTTATTAGGATTGGTGATGAAAATGTACTTCTATTAAAGAACTTATAGTAAATCATATTGATTTATTATTTTTCCACCCATGGCACATGAAATTGTTAATGAAGACTATTTGTTTAGTTGTCAGGCAGCATGAAATTTGCCATCTTTGATTAGGAAATGAGCACAGAAAAAAATCCTAAGCATGTGGTGGATGTGGGAAGCCTTGCCAACTGACCCCAGCCACCGCTCACTTCACCTGCTACAGAGCCTTTTGTGCCTCAGAAATTTCATGCCAAGAGAAAACTGCTAAATCTTAAGAATGTGGGAACCCCAGCCACAAAATACAGTTCCTTCTATAACCCTGGCCTACATAAGACGTTTCAAACATCCCATCTAAAAGCAGGCTTTAATTTACCCCCAAATCTGCTCCTTCCTTGTTAGTAAATGACAGTAACATTTGCCAAATTGCTCAGGTCCCCATTTATGGAGGAGATGCCTCACACACCCTAGGCTTGGTTGGAAGTTGCTCTGTCCAGCAGAGGCTTCGTGACCATGGTGGAACAAACTTTTACCCAGGACAATTCATTATGTATGGGGGAAGGAAGGTGGCTGCCTCTCTAGTGGATAACAGTGATTAGACCTTCTTCCCTCATGCCTTTTATTGAGGAGGATACACATGAGAGATACAAGGTCAAGATTCATGAATCATCAATAGTTTGGAGGTGTCAGGATTATAGTTGACAGTAACAGATTACATGTACTAGTACAGAGGGTACAGTGACCAGTCTGTGTCAGGGTCTATCAAACATCTTGACACCACACTGGCTGTAGGTGCAAGGTTTCATACATTTCTTGCTAGAGATTGTTTATGTTATATTAAAAGACAAGCAGAGCAAGTTCTAAAGCATAATAAGCATTCTTTAAGTCCAATTCCCACGGAAACCCTCTGAGTGGCTTTTAGTTATGTCTCCCACACAGTCTTATGTTGAGACTTAAAGACAAGCACAACCAAATGCCAGCAGCAGGTCATGCTCAGGCCAGGGCTACAATTCTCTAAACCATGAGGAGCAGTTTCCTACACCCAAAGTGAAGGTAATCCTTGACTCCTCTCTTTCCCTTAAAGCTCACATCAAATTCAACAAAAAAATTTTATTTGTATTACTGCCAGAACAGACTCAAAATCAATTATTATCTCCTCTATAGCCAAAGTCTAGTCTTCTCATTTCTCATCTGTCATCGCTCACCTGTCCTATTGCAATAGTCTCTTGACTCCAATCCACACTGCTATCTAAGATTCAATCTTTTACCTAATTTAAAATTTCTTCCACTGAAAGAACACTAGTGGTGATAGGAAAACATGCAAAGAAGCCCTAAAGTGACTCTTCAAAGACCAAAAATAAAATCGATTGAGGTGATAGTTTCCATATAGAAACATAGAAGCAACTGGCTTATTTCTCATTCTATACCACCAGTGTGCCTCTTATGGAAAAAAATAAGTGAAGAAAGAAGACAACTGTCAGACAGAAAAATAAATAAATATAAAATGTTTCAAGTAATGATAATTTCTAAAAACAAAATAAAACAAAATGAGGGTGGGAAGATGGTGGCAGAGTAGGGGCAGTGTTGTCTGCTCGGCTCCTATTATGGAGGGACTTCAGGAGCGAACACTGAGAGAAGTGACTGAGTGAGTATGGATTTTGGATAGTGTGAACAGAGAGGGGAGCGTGGGAGCAGCGTGGAGAGGGGCAGAGGGGTCTACCACGCACTACAGGCTGAGTTGCTCCTGGACCCAGCGTGTGTGCTGTACCGCGCCTGAGGCTGCTTGGAGGCTCCCCCTGCTAGGGGCGCACCAACCAGTGAAGTCTCACAGGGAAGTCAGTGAGAGGATTTGGCTGAAAAAGCCAGAGGCGTGGGAGAAGAGTGAACAACCAGGACTGGGAGAAACTGTGTGATCTGAGTCTAGGAAGAAACCTCCTTGGCTGCAACCCCTGACCAAAAGCTCGGCATTCAGGGCATGCACGGTGCTCACGCTAGGGCCCTACAGAACAACGGGACAGTTTTGGGGCAAGGAGAGAGGTAGAGCGCACAGGTGTGTGAACTGGGAAGCAAGCAGAGGCTGTAGCTTGGGAATAGAGACAATTTTGGGGCAAGGAGAGGGGCCCATGCAGGAGAGCCACTTCGGAACTACAGACGGAGGTGGGGGGTGGGCACGGGGAGAGCTTCTGGGCAGGAGAGCGCAGCTCACCCTGGCACATGACCGATCTCTCCAGAGTCCTGCAGAGCAGGGGAACAGTTTTGGGGCAGAGAGAGAGGTGGTGCAAGCAGTGAGTAGGAGGGGAGGCGAGGGGAGGCTGTGGCTCAGGAGTGGAGATAGTTTGGGGGCAGGGAGAGGGGCCCGCACCGGAGAGCTGCTGCGGAACCACAGACAGGGGAGGGGGGACTCCTAGGCAGGAGAGCGCAGCTCACCCCCGCGCTTTGACCAATCAGATCATGCCAGAGTCCTACAGAACAAAGGGATGGTTTGGGGGCAAGGAGAGAGGTAGCGCAGGCAGGCGTATAGACAGGGAAGCGAGTGGAAGCTGTAGCTCGGGAATAGAGACACCACTGGAGGCAGGGCGGGGATTGCTAGCAGGCGCATGCTGGCCCAATGGTGGGAATGTGTTGCTGGACAAGCCTGAGGAGGGCTGAGGGTGCCGCAGAAGGGGACAACTAAATGCATCTCACAGCAGAGCGGCAGTAGGCCAACGAATAAAAGACTAGAATCCCCAGAATGGAGCAGGATCTTCCCACAGCCAGACAACCAACCAGAAAAGATTTGAAACCCATGAAATTTTGACTAGGGGCAGACCCAGGAAGGGAAAAAAAAAAAAAAAATAGAGTCTGTGCCTAAAAGTTAAATTGAGTTAAAATCCTTTCATTCTTTTATTTCTCACTCTCTCTCTTACTGCCCCTCCCTTTCTTTCTTCTACTCTCTTTTTCTTTTCTCCCTTCTTCTTCCCTCCTTTCTCTTTTGTATCCCTCTCCTTCATCCTATTCTTTGTTAATTTTTTAATTTTAAATTTTTTCCCTCTCTACTTCCTCTTCCTTTCTTTTTATTTCTTTTCCTCCCCCTTATTCTCTTCCTCCCTCCATTTCCTTTCTCTTTCTTTCCTTCTTTCTTGCTAAGTACTTTTAATTTTATTAAATTTTTTCTTTATTTTGCCCCTTCCCTCTCCATTCGTTTCTTTTTTCTTCCCTTTCCCTTCTTTTCTTCCTCTCTCTCTCTCTGTTCTCTTTCTTTCTTTCTTTCTCTCTATTTTATACTATTTTTAATCTTTTAATTTTTTTAATTTTAATTTTAATTTTAATTTATTACCTTCCCTCTTCTTCCTCCCTTTCTTCTCTTTTTCTCTTTCCTACCTTCCCCTTCTCTACTTTCTCCCTCTCTTTCCTCTCTCTCTTTCTTTTTTGCTATTTTCTATTCTGTAACTTTACTCTTGAAAAACTCTCTCTAATCTGTTTCCTACCCTCTAACCCTCATATCTCTCTGCTTCAATTCTTGGTTATCTGTTTGCTTGGATGTCTATTGTGTCTATCCTCCCTTTCACACTAAACATATAGCATATAACTACTATATAAACCTAATACTATACACTTCTACTTTCTCACTCGATACTGCAATCTTCTCCTCCTTTTCAAACATACAGTGTAAATGTTAATTGCTGTCTTGCATAGCCTTGACCCCAATTGCTAGTATTATCACTCTATCATCTTCCCTCTCAAAAATCACATTTCCTTCATTTAAAACAACTCCTATCTGTTTCTCCAATGAAATAAGAGTCTTAATATCTCTACAATTATATTAATACTGGCTCCTTTGCAGTCGATAGTGGGATTGTGGTTGGGGGAGATTTTGGAGGGTGTGGGTTTCTTGCCTGGGTTGTGTGATTACGTTTTAAAAGCACCTCCACAAAAGAACTCAAGACAAGGTGGGCAGAGTGACTCTCAATAAACTAGCCAGAGGAAAAGACCCACCAAAGAGTAGCTGACATACTACAAGACAGATTAAACAAACAACATAAAGGGCAACACAAGAGCATCAGGCTCAGAAGATCAAAGAAACTGCACCACTGAATCCCCCAGGTCTCCTATAAAAAATCTCATATCATGAAAGTGAGAAATCAAAGCAGACAAATCTAATAAACAAAAACAAACAAGAAGAATTTAACATGTGGAGATGCAGAAACAACCTCCCAATGAAAGGAAAAGAGGAATCCCCAGAAAGAGAGATACAGAGCAGACATAAGCCAATTATCAGACACGGAATTCAAAAAAAATGGTTATTATGAAACTTAATGACCTTGACAACCTCAAAGAAAACTATGACAAACTTCAGGGAAATTACCAACAACTCCAAAAAAACTATAAAGAACTGTAGGGAAGCTACAAGGAACTTATGGAGAACTACACCAGCATAAAAAAGGAAATAGAAACTATTAATAAGAACCAGTAAGAAATGAAGAATACAATTTCTGAATTGAGGAACACAGTATAATAAACCAAAAGCAGACCAAATGAAGCAGGAGATTGGATCAGTGAATTAAAGGACAATGTAGAAAAAAATTTCCAGACAATACAACAAAAAGAAAAAAATATTTAAAAAGAATGAAGAGAGTTTAAGAGAACTGCAGGACAACATAAGACAAAACAAAATTAGAATCATAGGGATACAAGAGGGAGAAGAGGAAAAAAAAAGGGATAGAAAACCTGGTTAAAAAAGTGATGACAGAAATTATTCCTAACTTGATGAGAGAAAAAGTCATGCAAATCCAGGAAGCACAGAGGGTCCCAAGGAAGATGAAACCAAATAGGCCCACCCCAAGATACATCATAATTAAAATGGCAACATTCAAAGACAAAGAGAGAATTCTAAAAGCAGCAAGAGAAAAACAGCAAATAACATACAAGGGAGCCCCGATAAGGCTAGCAACTGACTTCTCAACAGAAGCACTACAAGCTAGAAGGAAATGGCAAAAAATATTCCAAGCAATGAAAAACAAAGGCCTATAACCAAGAATACTCTACCCAACAAGGCTCTCATTAAAAATGGAAGGTGAAATAAGGAGTTCCTTAGACAATAGAAGACTAAAAGAATACATCTCCACCAAACTAGCACTGTAAGAGTTGCTAAAGGGAATGCTGTAAGAAAAAGAAGAAAACAAAAGAAGAAGAACACGAGTACAAAGGGAAACGAATAAATACCTGTCAATAATAACCTTAAGTGTAAATGGATTAAATGCTCCAATTAAAAGACATAGGGTAGCAGAATGGATATGAAAACAGGACCCACATATCTGCTTTCTACAGGAGACACACCTCAAAACAAAAGATTTATACAGACTAAAAGTGAAGGGATGGAAAAAGCATATCAAGCAAATGGGCATGAAAAAAAAACTGGGGTAGCAATACGTATATCAGACAAAACAGACTTTAAAGCAAAGGCCAGAAAAAGAGACAAAGAAGGACATTACATAATACTTAAAGGAAAAGTTAGTCAAGAAGATATAACCCTTATAAACATATATGCACCCAACATAGGAGCACCCAAATATGTAAAGACAATTTTGAAAGACTTCAGGAAGAATATAGACAACAACACATTCATAGTAGGGGACTTTAACACACCATTGTCAACAGTGGACAGATCTTCAAAACAAAGAAACACCAAAGATGTTGAGGCATTAAACAACACCCTTATATATATATATATATGTATGTGTGTGTGTGTGTGTATATATATATATATATATATATACATATATATATATATATATGTTTCACCCCAAGGAAGCAAAATATACATTCTTTTCAAGTGCACATGAAACATTTTCAAAGATAGACTACATGGTAGGACACAAAACAAGCCTCAACAAATTCAAGAAAATTGAAATTATATCAAACATCTTCTCAGATCACAACGGCTTAAAATTGGAAATCAACTTTAAGAAAAAAACTCAAAAACATTCAAACTCATGGAGAATGAATAACATGCTATTAAACAATGAATGGGTTAACACTGACATCAAGAAAGAAATCAAAAAGTTTCTGGAAACAAATGATAACGAACACGCAACAACCCAAAACCTATGGGATAAAGTGAAAGCAGTCCTGAGAGGAAAGTTTATAGCAATACAGACCTACCTAAAAAAAATAGAAGAATCTCTAATGAAAAATATAACCCTACAGCTACAAGAACTAGAGGAAGACCAACAAGCAAAGCCCAGAGCAAATAAAAGGAAAGAAATCATCAAGATTAGAGCAGAATTAAATAACATAGTGACTAAACTAACAATTCAAAAGATCAACAAAAGTAGAAGCTGGTTCTTTGAAAAGATAAACAAAATCAACAAGCCTTTAACCAAGTTCATCAACAAAAAAAGAGAGAGAACCCAAATAAATAAAATCAGAAATGAAAGCTGAGAAATCACAACCGGTACCGTAGAAATACAATCGATTGTAGGAAACTATTACAAACAACTGTACCACAAGAAATGTGACAACCTAGATGAAATAAACAAATTTCTGGAAATATATAATCTGCCAAAACTGAATCAAGAAGAAGCAGAAAGCTTGAATAGACCAATAACAACCAGCGAAATTGAAGCAGTAATAAGAAACTCCTGGCACACAAAAGCCCTGGACTGGATAACTTCACAGGCAAATTTTACAAAACATTTAGGAAAGAAATAACTCCTATCCTTCTCAGACTAGTCCAAAAAATCCAAAAAGAGGGAAAACTCTGAAACTTGTTCTATGAAGCCAGTATTACCCTAATTTCAAAACCAGGTAAAGACACAACCAAGGAAGAAAACTACCGGCCAATATCGCTGATGAACATAGATGCTAAAATTCTCAACAAAATATTGGCAAACTGGATCCAACAACACATTAGAAAGATTATGTACCACGATCAAGTGGGATTCATCCCAGGGATGCAAGGATGGTTTAATACTCACAGATGAATAAATGTAATACACCACATAAACAAAATGAAAGGAAAAAACCACATGGTAACATCAATAGATGCAGAAAAAGCAATGACAAAGTACAACACCCATTTATGATAAAAACACTCAGCAAAATGGGAATAGAGGGAACATACCTCAACATAATAAAGGCCATATATGAGAAACCTGAAGCCAACATCATACTCAATGGACAAAAACTGAAAACATTTCCCCTGAGGTCAGGAACAAGACAAGGATGTTCACTCTCTCCACTCCTATTCAACATAGTCTTAGAAGTTATAGCAATAGCAATCAGACAAGAAAAAGAAATAAAAGGCATCCAAATTGGAAAACAGGAAGTAAAACTGTCATTATTTGCAGACGGCATGAAAGTATACATAAAAAACCCTATAGACTCCACGAAAAAACTACTCAACCTAGTAAGCGAATTGAGCAAAATAGCAGGGTACAAAGTCAATATTCAGAAATCGAAGTCATTTCTGTACACCAACAATAAAACATCAGAAATAGAAACTAAAAGAAAAATTCTATTTACCATAGCAACAAGAATAATAAAGTACCTAGGAATAAGCTTAACCAAGGAGGTAAAAGACCTTTACCCACAAAACTACATAACACTGAAGAAAGAAATTAAGGAAGATATAAATAAATGGAAACATATACCATGTTCATGGATGGGAAGAATCAATATCATTAAAATGTCCATACTACCCAAAGTAATTTATAGGTTCAATGCAATCCCCATTAAAATACCAATGACATATTTCTCAGACCTAGAACAAATACTTCAAAAATTTATATGGAACCAAAAAAGAGCCCAAATAGCCACAGCAACCTTGAGGAAGAAGAACACAGTATGAGGAATCACAATACCTGATATCAAACTATACTATAAGGCCACGGTAATCAAAACAGTCTGGTACAGGCAAAAGAATAGACATATAGACCAATGGAACAAGATAGAGAGTCCAGATATAAACTCAGGTCTATATGGTCAACTAATATTTGACAAAGGGAGTAGGAACATAAAATAGAGTGAGAAGAGCCTCTTCAATAAATGGTGTTGGGAAAACTGGACAGGAACATGCAAAAAAATGAAACTAGACCACCAACTTACACCATATACCAGAATAAACTCAAGATGGATCAAAGACTTAAATGTAAGCCGTGACACCATAAAAGTCCTAAAAGAAAACATAGGCAGGAAATTTTCAGATATCTCACATAGCAACATTTTCACTGATATATCTCCCAAGGCAAGGGATACAAAAGAAAGAATAAACAAATGGGACTACATCAAACTAAAGAGTTTCTGCTCAGCAAAAGAAAACATCAGCAAGATGAAAAGGGAACCAACCGTATGGCAAAATATATTTGCCAATGATACCTCAGACAAGGGATTGATCTCCAAAATATATAAAGAACTCATACGACTCAACAACAAGAAGACAGACAACCCAATTAAAAAATGGGCAAAGGACCTGAACAAACACTTCTCCAAAGAGGACATACAGAAGGTTCATAGACATATGAAAGGATGCTCAACATCACTAGCCATCAGAGAGATGCAAATAAAAACCACAATGAGATACCACCTCACACCAGTCAGAAAGGCCATCATCAAGAAATCAACAAACAACGTGTTCTGGCGAGGATGCGGAGAAAAGAGAACCCTGGTACACTGCTGGTGGGAATGCAAACTGGTGCAGCCACTATTGAAAACAGTTTGGAATTTCCTCAAAAAACTAAAAATGGAACTGCCTTTTGAACCAACAATTCCATTGCTAGGACTATATCTGAAAAACCCTGAAACACCAATCCAAAAGAACCTATGCACCCCTATATTTATAGCAGCACAATTCGCAATGGCCAAGTGCTGGAAACAACCTAAGTGCCCATCTGTAGATGAGTGGATCAAAAAACTGTGGTACATTTACACAATGGAGTACTATGTAGCAGAAAGAAAGAAGGAACTCCTACCATTTGCAACAACATGGATGGAACTAGAGGGAATTATGCTTAGCGAAATAAGCCAGGCAATGAGAGAAAAATATCTTATGCTATTGCCTATTAAAAGACACTAATGAACAACACGAACAAATGAGCAAAATTGAAACAGAGGTATGTGAACAAGGTGTAGACTAACAATGACAAGGGGGGAGGGGAAAAGAAGGGGAAGGGTATAGTCAAAGAACATGTATAAATGACCCATGGACATGGACAACTGGGTGGGGACTGACTGTGGAAGAAAGGGTGGGCAGAGTGAAGGGGAGCAATACAAAAAAAAAATGTGGAACAAATGTAATAGAAAAACAATCAATTTTTTTTTCTCTTTAGTGGGGGGGTGGAATATAAAGAATGGAAACACAATTCTAGTGAATATTAGAAGGATGAAGATTTTCCTTCATACTGTATATTTTTCTTTCTACCTTATCCCTCCAGAAATTGGCACCCTGAAGAAGTAAGTAATGACATAAGGTTCTTTGCATGAAAATAATAATACCAGTTGTTAATAGAGGTCTTGTCGACCAAGACTGTTGACTGGAATGTCATGCCTAAAAGAGACATGCTTAGGCTCTGGTTGTTACCAAAAGCCCTGAGGAACCAAGGGTGACCTTAGGAGGTAAGAAAAGCCCACAAGGAAAAAGGCCTGGTACCTAGGTTGGATGTGCGGTCCACGGCAATCTTTCCAGGGAAGGAATAAAGGTTGCTTTCATGAGAGATGGCTAAAAGGAACCTTAAAGCACAACAGAAAACCTGAAGGACTTGGAAAAGACAGGTGTCTACAGACAAGGCTGAATGGCAGGTACGTGGCTCAGCTTCTGAGCCCCAAAGGGCAGACTGAAGGACACCCTAAATGTTTCCTGTGTAAGTTCCAGCAAAGTAAACTTAAAGATCATAAGTGATAATTTGCTACTCTTGTTGAGTTCATGCAAATGAACAGGATAAATTAAAAATGGACCTAATACAGTCTCTTTAATGACAAGGTGGGTAATATTAGGGAAAAAAATTGTGACCCAAGGAAAATCACAATGCCCATTGGTAGAGTATAAAGTAATACAGCTAACTGTCATTAAAATCTTTTTTCATTTAAAGTTACCTTTCATTTGTAACTTAAACTAGATCTGTGACATCATCAAAGATGCTTATTTTACAGGCAAGAAGAATGTCAAATGCCTTGCAACTGGATGTCTTTCCATTAAGACAGGCTTACAGATTTAGAGAATGGTTTGTGAGTTATATTATACAAATTAACATGTGTTTTCTGTTTTCAAAGGGCATAAGCCTAGGATCTCACTACCTGCATGATTGACTGTACATATAGGCCACACTTAATCCTGTCTGCATCGCTGCCTCCTAAGACTGAACGATTTGTCTGAACCACGTGGCTGGGTTGTGAAGAATGGGATGGTCTGTGGGCTTCACCTTAAAACAGATTTCTCTTTTCTATTCCAATGGCTTGGACAGAAAAGACCCAGAGGTCTAAGAGGGGGGCAACCTAAAATGTTTCCCTCAGCCCAAGTTAAATATACTGGTCAAAATGGTTCTGGACAGATATGATGTGCCTGGAACATCTTCTTCCAAAGAAGCCCTTCTTTTTTCCCTAACTGGGGACATTGAAAAATTAATACCTGCCTTTTGTCATATGGTGGTTATAAATTGAATGATGCCTTCTAACCTTGTTGCCAAATCTGTTGCCCCCAGAATACAACAAGGATGCCAGCCTGTTAAACCAAGCACACCGTTGTCCAGGGACAGCCAACTGACCTGGAGCCTGCAAGAACCTTCCCCATATGGGAAGGCCACCCCCCCCACAACCCCACTCTTATTAGGGAATACTGGACCCAAGGGTAGGTAGGACAATGACCACATCCAGTTTGAAGCAGCTAGAAGAGCAGGAGACTGTCGCCCACTGTCCTCTATAAGATTATAAAGGGTCTAAAGTCTGAAGTGGGGGAATGTTACTTTTTTTATTGTTATAAAAAGAAATAAATTAATGAATTAATTCTAAAATAATAATAACATAGGAAAGGGAGAAACCAAAGAGATTGAATGCATGACCCATGGACATGGACTGGGGAAGGGAGAGATTTCTGGGGGAGGGGGGTGCTGGGCGGGGGGAAGCAAAGGAGAAAAAATGGAACTATTGTGACAATATAATTTATAAAATGTAATAAAAATAAAAATTAAAAATAAATAAATAAAACAAAATTAGCTAAAAGAGTTACTCAGATAGGAAGGAAGACAAGTGTATCAAACAAAAAAAGTACCAGTTAAAAGGAGAGAAAGAGCCTAGGACTGATGGGTTCTGTCAGAAGTGTGGTATAGATGGAGAAAGGTAAGAAATGAAAATAAAAAGGTTAATGACTTGGCCAGGTGGTTCAGTGTTGGAGTGTCATCTCATACACCAAAAGGTTGCCAGTTCAATTCTTGGCCAGGGCACAATAGTAGGTTGTGGGTTCAATCCCTGGTCAGGCCACATATGGGAGTCAACCAATCAATGTCAAGGTCTCTCTCTCTCTCTCTCTCTCTCTCTCTCTCTCTCTCTCATCAATAAACATATCCTCACATAAGGGTTTTTTAAAAAAATATGTTGCTAATCTTTCAAAGAAGGAAATTCAGGAGATTGCCAGGGAGATTTGCCTCTATGCTGTTTTTGGACAATAGGAATTAGAAGCTAGATTGGAGGAGTTAAAAAGAGATGTTAATTGAGTCTAGTTTATAGACTATGCTGTTAGTATAATTTGACAGGAAATGGGATGAGAACAAATACAAAGTAGATTTTTAAAAAACAGAAGAATCAAACAGTTTCTTGTTTTTAATGGATTTCTATAAATTTCTGAATGGATATGAATCTAAACTTGTAAGTATGAGAGCCTAGGGATAATATGGAGAAGTGAAAGGGAATTCGGGACACTGAGGATTTTAATGAGATGCTGAGGGAAGGCATCCAGAGCCCTGATGAAGAGAAGACTATAAATAAAAAAGAGAGAAATTCCTTCATCTGATACCAGAGGGAAGTGTGAGAAAATAGATTGGGGGAGAGTGTCCGGTGAAGGAAGCAAATGACACCTGATTTGGATCTTGTGAAGATTAAGGAGTTTTTTAATAGGATTAACCCACCCTCCATGCCTCAGTTTCCTCCTCTCTACAATGGATCTTAAATAGTAACCAGCTCATAAAGTGCTTGTGATAGTTAAATTAGTTAATGTCTAAAGAGGCTAAGAACTGACTTCCAGCCAAGATGGAGGCCTAGACAGACACACTGAGTATCCCTCCACAACTAAGAAGGAATACAATTATTCAAAACTAAAGACAACCAGAAGTTCCAGAAAATCAAGCTGCATGGAAGTCCAACAAATAAAGATGTAAAGAAGAAATACTCATCCAGACAGGAAGGAGGGGCAGAACTGGGGTGGAAAGGATGCGGTGCGGTGGTGGCAGGAGCAGCGACAGTGGCAGGCTGGCAGAAAAGGCAGTTACACATTTTTAAAAGTTGAGAGGGACACCTGGGGAGCACTCCCAGCACCAGACCAGACCACGCAGCTCACAGTCCCAGTGCCGGGGAAGATAAAGGCTCATTGTTTTTGACTGTGCAAACCAGTGGAAGTCGGGGCAGAAGAATAAACTGCCAGTCTCTCAGCAGAGTCCACTTGTTTAAAGGGCCCCCACGGTCCTAGAACATCCACAAATCCACCCACTCTGGGAACGATGGCTAGGGCAACAGCTAGAGAGGCACCAGTCCCATAAAGAAGTGTGAGAAGTGCCTGGAACAGGGGCGAGTGCTGAGTAAGAGGCATTGTTCCCTCTCTGAACCCTCCTCCACATACAGCACCACAACATGGTGAAACTGGTCGCCCTGTATTGACAAATACCTAAGGTTCCATCCCTTAAAAATATAACAGGAGCAACAGCTCTGCCTAAGACACAGAGGCAAACAAACACAGGAACCTGTCAAGATGAGGAGACAGAGAAGTATGGCCCAAAAGGGGGAATGGATCAAGGTTCCAGTGGGAGAACTAAGCGACGAGGATATAACCAAACTAACAAACGCAGAGTTCAAAACACTGTTGAAAAAGTTTCTCACAGGCTTGACAGATATGCTTAAGTACAGCAAATGTATAAGGGAAGAAGTGAAGGCTGTGCTGAATGAAACGAAGGAAAATTCACACAAAACCAATGGTGAAGGGAAGGAAACCAAGGTTCAAATCAATGATTTGGAACATCAGGAAGAAAAAAACAGTCAACCAGTACAGAATGATGAAACAAAAATTGAAAAAAATGAGAAGCTTAGGAACCTCTGAGACAACTTTAAATGTGCCAACATCCGAATCATAGGGGTGCCAGAAAGAGAAAAGGAAGAGCAAGAAATTGAAAACTTATGTGAGAAAACAATGAAGGAAAACTCCCCATTTTTGGTGAAAGAAATAAACATACAAGTCCAGGAAGCACAGAGAGTCCTAAGCAAGCTAGATCCAAAGAGGGCCACACCAAGACACATCATAATTAAAATGCCAAAGGTTCAAGATAAAGAGAGAATCTTAAAAGCAGCAAGAGGAAAGCAGAGAGTTATCAAAAAAGGGGCGCCTATAAGACTATCAGCTGACTTCTTAAAAGAAACTTTGCAGGCAAGAGGGGACTGGCAAGAAATATTCAAGGTATTGAAAAGCAAGGACCTACAACCAAGATTACTCTATCCAACAAAGCTATCATTTATAATTGAAGGGCAGATAAAGTGCTTCCCAGACAAGGGAAAACTAAAGAAGCTCATTATCACCAAGCTGTTATTATATAAAATGTCAAAGTGTTACAGAAACAGGAGAGTCCAAAAATCCCTGGAGTTTGTGGCTAGGGGATGGGGAGAAGGAAGCAGCTTTCAGAATGCCTCCACATGCCTGAGGCTGATGGCCGGTGTCTTTCATTATGTAAATTGCTTTAATGCATCCAAAGCCTCAGGTGGATGGGAGGAGCTTGAACCAGGTGATGGTATGGAAAGCACACAGAGCCTATGTGGGGTTCTGCCAATGGTCAGAACTATTGGCAACACCCACTGCATCAGAGGACGCAGTCAGGGATATATAGGCAGCTGGGAACACTTTAGGGGGACGGTGCGCTCTGGGGCTGTCTCCCTCGCTGGTGAGTGTTCGCAGAGGTGCTCTGGAGAAGGAGAGGAGATCCACTCAGTTTACAGAAAGAAGACAGTTCACAAGGAGGCTGAGAAACCAGGTGGTCCTGCATTGAGAGCTGGAGGGCACCACAGCACTGAAAGGACCTCCCCAATCAGATTGAGTGATTGACAGCTGCTGGTAAAGATGAACTGTGCCTAGGAAGTTGGGAAACGGTGTTTCTGACCCCCCTAAAACTGGTTAGATTTGGTAAAGGGGAGGCAAGGATATGTGTAACTGTTAAATAAACAATTTTTCTTTCCACTCAAATATAATATTCAGAGTTGTAATTTTTGGCGGCGTGCAATCGGACCCCTAACTAAAGAACCTGTGGGTTTGTTTTCAGTTGGAGCAGCCCAGGGGTTCTGTAACAAAAGGGACTTACTTAAGAAAAAGAAGATCAAAATTATGAACATTAAAATGACAACAAACTCACAACTATCACCTGAATCTAAAAAATAAAAACAAAATCCACCTACCCAAACCAGAATAAGAATAGAATCATAGGTATGGGGATCATTTGGAGGGTTATCAGCTGGGAGGGGGAAGGGGGAGAAATGGAGAAATGGTGCAGGGATGAAGAAGCTTAATTGGTTGGTACACAATAGACAGGGGGAAGTTAAGAATAATATAAGAAAGGATGAAGCCAAGAACTTATATGTACTACCCACGCACATGAACTAAGGGGGGTGGGATTGCTGGAGGGAAGGGGGGTACTGGGCAGAGAGGAGCAAAGCGGGAAAATTTGGGACTACTGTAACAACATAATCAATAAATTATACTTTAGAAAAACAAAGAAGCTAAAAAAAAGAGGCTAAGAACTGTAATTGGCACATATTCAGTGCATATTAGCTGTTGTGATTCGATTTTGTAATTTTCCACAACTACAAACTAATTTCTGACATAATGACTTTCAGTTAATAAAGCCTTACCATACACAAAAGATTTTAATGAAAGTTATTTTACTTGTTTTTCTCCACAATTCATTTAAACACAAAGCAACATTTTTGTACTGCACAGGTAAGAAAACTAAGTTTCCAAAAGAGACTTGTCAAGTTTTACATGGTTAGTATATAATTAGAGTCATGGCCCAAATTCACATGTCTTAAATCTAAATTCTACTGTCTTGACTTCCTATCTAAATAAAGGAAAACTTCTGAACAGATCTTCACACTCCCTCCAAAACTTTACTCATAGTCATCACCAGAACAAAGACTTAAAAAAATCAACTTTAACAGATTGGGCATTCTGTTTTCCATCGCCCCTTGCTGAAAGATGAATGTAAAATGATAGTCCTTAATCTGATCATGAAAATGGTAGTGCAAATTCTATCCTTTCCACATGTAAGGCAAGAACAAGGGGAAAATGATACCAGCTCCATCTGCTCTTTTTAACAGTAAAACAAAAGTCTTTCCAAAGCTCCCACTTCCTCTTCCTTTACATCCCAACTAGACCACATATCCTAGCCTACACCTGAGGTCTGCTGGGAGCATGGAACCACAGGCTTACCTAAGGTTGGGCACATGCCAATAAGTAAGAAAGGGGAATGTGTATTGGACAAGGAACTAACAGTGTCAGTTGCAAATACTGGCAGAAGGAAGAAAGCTGGGTTCAATAGGAGCTGCCGATAAAGAGAACAGGAATGAGGGCAATAATGGACTGAGAACCAGGACCCGTTCATATATTCCAGACATCAGGAAATGAAATTATTCTAAGCCTCAGAAAGGTGGCAGAGCCCCATTAATATTAGATTTCTTGCTAACCCAGGTACAGTGCCATAGTTAATTTTTCTTGCGAAAGAGAGTAACATGGGGTTTGTTTGTGGGATTTTTGTTTCTTTGCACTCCAAGCATGTGAAACAACCTACCAACTGCGGTTTTCTTTCAAGTTCTCTCCTGTTTTTTTACCCTTTCAGAAACATTGGCACTTAAAAATGGCCTTCAAAAGAACCCAGAGCAGTGAATCATGGAGAACTTTCAAACTTTTTGACAATAACAGCAAGGGAGAAAATTTTGAGTACAGATGGTTGCTGAGGACAAAGAGAATTGAGCACCACCTAAGAATGTGACCCTTGGGCTGTGTACCCAACTGTCAGTATGTGGACAGCTGTGTTATCATGGGAAACTATCTCAAATGCACATTGGGTTGGAATTAAAAAGTTACCCCCTTCCATCTGGTCTGTTCTCCCCCTCCCAGGCACGAGGACAAAATGTTGTAAGAGGCCCTCTTCTGCTGTTACCTAGTTCTTGTCTGGGGCTTGAAGGCTGGCTGTTTCCATACACAAGTCTCTCCACCAAGTCCTCTCTATCCTCCCACCCCGATTCACCACCACCTGCCCCTGAACTAGGCTACAAGTAGATAAGATGACAGGGACAATCTTTTTTTAAAAAACTGCACATTTCTTATTATCTCATAAATGGAAGCATACCAATTATTCAAGATCATTTCACATCTACCAGAAACTAGGTAATTTAAACTATTTTTATATATGTAAAGATATATAAAATCTAGCTAAGCCTTTAGAAAAGAATTACTGTTTATCAAGTAAAAATAAACTCTTACTTTCCAAATAATTTCAAAGAGTTTACTCTTCTTGGACCAAGTTCACCTTTACCAGGCCTGCCTCTTTTCCTCTACCCGTAGCTACCTTCTTCTTCAAGTCCCAGACCAGGCTCTGCCTTCCTTGCCCACTATCTTCCTCACTTCCCATCGGACAATTATGCAACTATAGAACAAGTGCTCTGTCATTGTTCTGGGATGTTGGACTTTGTGAACAGCCATTATTATTTATTCCAAGTACATACTGCCTATTTTCACTGTTTAAAATTTTCATCCAGGTTGCCACTATCACTGAGAATTAAGGAGAGAGAGAGTATGCTGACTTTTTGGTAAAACAATGACAAAAGACATGACACTGGAAGGGAGTTAGTCCAGAAACCACAACAGTAAGTGGCAGGGCCCACAGAGGTACAGAGAAGGAGGCTGGACAGCTCTGCAAAGGAGAAAGTCATCACCAGCATGTAAAGCAGACAGAGCCTTTCTTAGAGAATCTCCAATCTGCCCAGAGGAGAAAAATCTTGTAAAAATTCTGGACTTCCTGTAGCTAAGAAAGGACAAGGGCATCTATCCATTGGATTTTGTTATGAAAAGTAAACATGGGGATCCCCAGTAACTAAACGGCAAGGTAAAGACATTTCTGCATTCTCAAAAATGACCCTTAAACATCATGTAAAAAAATAAATAGAAATAAAAATTCTTCAATGGCCTAGGTGTTAACTCTAGTCATGAACCACTATATATATGAAGATAGACAGCAGAAAATTGATGAATGTCAAATGACATAGCGGACCCAGAGGAGAAAAGTTGGCTCTAAGTTCTTACACAATAGAAGGTTGAGGAACCTAATGAGATGCAGTCAATTTGACCCCAACGTACCCTGGAAAGGGTTAGGAATTGGAGGAACCAATGCACAGTAGAAGACGTGAGGGAAGTCAGAAACTAGAAACAGATTGATGGAAAGTTTTTGTTAGACTGAACGATGTGCAGTTGCCTACTGTTGTGGGTTGAACTATGCCCTCATCTCACCCTCCCATTTATATGTTGAAGTTCAGTATGTCAAAATGTGACTGTATTTAGAAATATGGTCATTGAAGAAGTAATTAGTTAAGATGAGATCATTAGAATAGGCCTTCAACCAATGTCTGGTGTCTCCATAACAAAGGGAAACTTGGACAGAGAGACAACACACAAAGAAAACGCCAAGTGAAGATAAAGGCAGAGGTTGGGTTGGTGCATCTAAAAGCCAAGGAATGCCAAAGGTTGCCAGCAAACCACCAGAAGTTAGGTTAACAGCCCAAAACAAACAAACACTAATAGCCCTTAGAATGAACCAATCCTGCTGACATCCTGACCTTGGGCTTCTAGCTTCCAGAACTTTGAGACAATAAATTTTTGTTGTTTAAGCCAGCCAACTTGTGCTACTTTGTTACAGCAGCCTAGCAAACAAATACACTTACATTTGATACTTTTGACGCCCCCCCGCCCCCCACCCCCCCGCCAAATAAAACACCAGTAATTTTGTTTCAACCTAAATAAAAGAGATAGTTAAGTTAGACTGTTGGGTTCTCCCTCTCCCCAACTTAGCAAAGCCAAATTTCAGTCTCTGGGAAAACAGACAAGGTACTTCCAATCTCACATATGTTAAGCAGATCAAAGATTGACAACTGCTATTTTAGGACATGAAGATCCATTTAACTACTATGAAGCGCAAATATGGCTGTGTGGCAAGTAGTGGCTGGAGGAGGAAGAAGCAAAGTGAGGCTTCTGCAAGGAAGACCAGTTTGGGGCCGGGGGTATTGCCAGCCCAGGACATTTGGCTAATGTGACTGCAGGGTGGGATGATGCCTGAAGATGCTCAGAGTCTCAGAGCCATCATTCTGAATACCACCCCTCACAGCCTCGTATGCCTGGACTGCACTGGGTAGCTCCAACGGTAAACTTAAAATCAATACTCTATGCATAGAAAGAAAAGCCACAGACTGTGAGAAAATGTTTTCAAATTGTACGTCTAATAAAAGACTTGTATCCAAGAGTACATAAAGAACTCCCAAAATACAATAAGAAAATATTGTATTTTTTAAATACAGTTTTTAAAAGACTAGCAAAAAAATGTGAATAGCCATCTCACCAAAGATGTATGAATTGTGAATAAACAAATAGAAAGATGTTTAACATTATTTGTCTTAGGGAAATGCAAATCAAAGCAATAAGATATAACTACACACCTACTAGAATGGCTAAAATTTAAAAGACAGACCATACCAAGTGTTGGGAAATGGGGAGCAACTAAAACTGTCATACCCTGCTGACAGGAATGTAAAATGGTGCAAACACTTTGCAAAATACTTAGGCAGTTTCTTAGAAAGTTGAAAGTGCACTTACCGTACAGCTCAGCCATTCAATCCACTCCTATGTATTTACTTAAGATGAATGAAATCATATATCCACCTAAAGACTTGTTTGTGAATGCTTATTGCAGCTCTACTTATAATAGCAAAGACCTGAAAGCAACCCAAATGTCCATGAACAGGTGAAGAAATAAGCAATTTGTTATACATCTACTCAATAAATACTACTTAGCAGTAAAAATAAACTATTAATACCAAAAATTAGATGAATAACTCTCAAAATAATTATGTGAGTGAAGGAAGTTGACAGAAAAGGAAACACTGTATAAATCAACTTATATAAGGCTGTAGAAATGCAAACTCATCCATAGTTACAAAAAGCAGACTAATAGTTGCCTAGTGGTGAGAGGAAGGGACTACAAAGGGACATGAGGAGAATTTTGGGGGGTAGTATGTTTATTACCTAAATTGTGGTTTCAGGAGTGTATATTATGTCAAAACTTACCAAATGTTACACTTTAAATCCATGTGTCTTATTATGTATATTATACCACAATAAAGCTGTGGGAAAAAAAAGTAAGTTTCTATTAAACTGAGATTTATTGTCTCCCTTTGCTTCTTTTAAAAAATATTTTAGAGTGGTATAGAACAAAAGACACGTATAGAAAAATGTGTTTAACCACAGCAAAGCCATCATAAGAAGAAAGATCAGAGTTAATGTTGTTAACACCAGAGGTTATATGTATTTACCACAAGTAAGCACTAGATTTGGTTTTGAGATTCTCGACAACTGAGGATAGGAGGAAGGCAGCAAATGTAATGGGTTGCACAGTTCTTATGATCTCATAGATAGAAGCATTCTAACTATTCGATAGAGATTCACTCTTGAATTCCAAAAGGAATTTATCACATAGGACATTAGGAGGACCATTGAATGATTTAATGAACAATTTATTTAACCGCAATCTCATGCTAGCAGCCAAAAGCTTCTTATGTAGCTATTTCCTCAGTTAAGACAAAGGGTACAGACAACATTAATTTCTAACCATTCTTTAGGGTTCTAATCAATATGAACAGAAAGGTAGCATTGTGATTCTTTATACGGAACATTATAGTTATATCCTTTCATTTTTAGGTATGCAGGTGGATACACACCTGGAGTTAAAGCAGCTTTTATCTTGTCACCTGCCAATGTATGTGACCTCGATGCTCTGGCAAATCTGCTGTCCTCCCAGAGTTTTTGCCAGCCCTGTTTCTGCCCACAGCCCTCTCTCTCCCTGGGTATGAGGCTTGCAACCATGACACTAGGCAGGGGACAGAGTGATGCGGATGTACCCAGAAACAGAACTCCAGCGTTCATACTTGGGGTAACTGGCTCCTTCCTCCCTCAGGATGAGTTCTCCTCTAAGAGGCCACTCACCCCACCTCCAAGTAGAGTTTGTTTATGTCACCTGACTAGTCTCCATGAATGTCTGGTCATCCCCAGATCTATATAGTTGACACAGTGAACGCCAGTGGTCCTCAAGCTTTCACACAGGTTAGAGTCACCTGGACATCTCTGAAAAATCACAATGTCCAAGGCACACCCAGACCAGAAGAGCTTGGATGGATCCCAGGCATCTGTGTTTTTGAATAGTCTCCAAGTGATTCTAATGCACAGCCAACTTTAAGAACCTGCGGTCTAGGCAGAAGCTGAAGTTCATGCCATAAACGCATTAAAAATTCTCTTTTGTCTCCCAAGACAAATGAAAATGAGTGTTAACTGAATTTTCATGGCAGTCTTCTCAACCTCGATTCTGTAAACTTTATCATAAATTCATCATCTAGAAGTATGGAAGCTGGGAAATATTGAATAGAACAAAATGCAAATTAAAAAGTTAAAACCAGAGACTGCGAAGAGTCTTGGTATAATCAGAAAAACAAATTTTATGCTCAAGTAAAACACATACCAGGAGTCACTTACTCCCACCTTTGCTTTCTGCTGTTTGTTTGTTTTGTGCTGAAATGATGTTTTCTAAAGAAAGAATATTTCAGACCCAGCCATCCCAGGAAGCCTCTTACAGTTTCTGTTTAAATGATTGATGGCACTTACAGTGATGGATCAATTTCAAAGAGGCAGCATTGAAGCTCATCTCAGGTTTATTTGGGTGTTATTATTCAGAGGCCCTTTCTGAGCTCTATTCAGGGATATCTGTTTCCAAGGACCAAGGACCCCCACTGTAACAAACAAGTCATTTACATGGGGAAATGAAAAACCTGCTATGTCTGCCAAATGAAGGCAGGCATGCCTAAACAGAGAAGGACTGATGAAGCGAGATTAGAGAAACCAGAACACTGGGTTAAAATACATCAGATTGGGCAAGTGATGGAGAATATACCAACAATCAACAGGAATGGATGTTAGTATCTAGATCATATTGAATTGACTTTTTAAAGAGAGCAGTACTCATGAAAGCTCAAAAACTTAAAATTTGGCTAAATTATGGCCCAGGAATCTCAGATGCCTGCCACATTTTGGTGAAGAATAACTAAACTTCATATTGCCTCCTTTATAGTGAACAGCACAGCACAGATGTCCATCTGGTCTAAATATATACAGATTTCCAGTGATCTGTAGTCATTGGCAGCCCACTTGTCCACTCAGCATCTGGGAGAACTGCTCTAGCCTCATACATAGCAAAGGTTATTCAGCCAGGGGCTGTGACTTGCTCCACCCAGCTGTTCTGCGGCAAGCACTGTTCCAAGCACTTAGAATATGAGCTTGTTCATTGCTGGCAACAGCCCTCCCTATAAGGTAGGTACTTCTGTGACCTTGGTGGCTGCAGATGAGGAATGTGAACCACAGAGAGGCTCAGTAATGTGCTCAAGGTCACACAAGGCATTTGTGAGGAGGCAGGATGTGAACTCAAGCTGGCTTCTGGTTTCAGAACTCTTTCCCTAATGACTGTTCTGCTCTGCTTTCCTGGCTACTGTGTGACCTTATCATGTCTTGCTCTAACAATCACATAACTCTTTAAAAACAAGTCTGTGACAGGAGACTTCTGGCCAAGATGGAGGACTAAACAGACATGCTCCATCTCCCTCCACAACTAAGAAGGAATACAACTACTGCAAAACCAAAAATAACCAGAAGTTCCAGAAAATAAATGGAAGTCCAGCGTATGAAGTTATAAGGAAGTGGTGCTTGTCCAGATGGGTAGGAGGGGCAAAGCCGTGGCTGAGAGGTTAAGCTGCACTGGCAGCAGCAGCAGTGGTGACGATGATAAGATGGCAGTAAGCACAGACACCCGTATTTAAGGGGAGGCGAGAAGCGCCTGGGGAGCACCCCCAGCTGCAGACCAGACCCATCAGCTTGCGATTCCAACGTGGGGGAAGGTAGACCCCATTGCCTTGGACTGTGAGGCCCAGAGGGGGTGGGGACAGAGGAGGAGGCTCTTAGTCTCTCAACAGAGACTGAATGGCTGGAATCCATCTTGGACCCCCACCCACACAGAAAACGCCACAGCATGGTGAGAAGGATTGCCCAGTTGTGACGACTGTACAGGGATCCACTCCCCTATAGTGTAGGAGGTGTGACAGCCCTGCCCAGGAAGCAAAGGTAAACACAAAACTGTCAAGATGGCACAGATCACGATAGAGATCCCAGTGATGCAATTGACCAAACAACATATATCTAATCTAACGAGTCAGCACATAGGAAATCTTTCTGAGGCACAGTTCAGAGCTTTGGTGATAAAAATGCTTACAGACCTAACAGCAGATCTTAAACAAGACAGAGAAGGAATGAAGGCTAGTCCTGCTGAAATGAACAAAAACACATATGAAACCAGTGATGAGGGCAAGAAAACCAGGGATCAAATCAACAAATCGGAACATAGGGAAGGAACAGCCAACCAGTGCAGAAAGAGGAAACAAAAAGTGAGGAAAATGAGGAGAGGCTGAGAAACCTATGGGACAGCTATAAGCGGGCCAACATCCAAATCATAGGGTTACCAGAAGGTGAAGAAGAAGAACCAGAAATTGAAAAAAATTGTGAAAAAATAATGAAGCAGAACTTCCCTAACTTGAGGAAGGAAATAGACTTACAGGTCCTGGAAGTACAGAGAGTTCAAAAAAATCTGTACGCAGGGAGAATCACACCAAGACACATTATAATTGAAATGTCAAAAATTAAGGATAAAGAGAGAATCTTAAAAGCAGCAAGAGAGAAGAGAATTATATACAAAGCAGTCCCAATAGACTATCAGCTGATTTCTCAAAAGAAACTCTGCAAGCAAGAAGAGTCTGGCAAGAAATATTCCAACTAATGAAAAGCAAAAACCTATAACCACAATTACTATATCCAGCGAAGCTATCATTCAGAATAGAAGGTCAGAGAAACTGCTTTCAGGACAAAGTAAAACTGAAGGAGTTCATCAGACCCAAACCATTGTTACATGAAATGTTAAAGGGACTTGTTTAGGAGAAGGAGGATCAAAACTATAAACATTAAAATGAAAACTATCACAACAACCAAAAACAGAAGCTAGGGAATTGAAACAAAGGCAAACTAAGTAGGCAACGAGAGTAGGAAAAAAATTATAGGTATGGGGAACATTACAGGGAGAAGTCAGCAGGGAGGAGGAAGTGGGGAAAGGGAGGGAGATGGTACAGGAATTAAGAAGCATAGTAAGAGAGACTGGAATAGACAAAAAGATGTTGAGAAGAACTATATGCACAACCAATGGGCATGGAGTAAGCGGGGGACACAACTGGAGGGAAGGGGGTCACTGGGTGCAGGGGAACAAAGGGAAAAGAAAATGGGACAACTGTAACAGCATAATCAATAAAGCATATTTTAAAAAAGAAAGAAAGAAAGAGAAAAAGGAGAGAAAAAAGAAAAAAACCCAGATCTGTGCTATTTAAGTGTCTTTAATGTAATTATGAGGGGAAAAATAAGGGAAAGATAAATTCATTCATTTTATATCTTTATCCAAAGGTTACAGCAGTAGTTCTCAACCTTTGGTCTCTACCAGAATGCCCTGAAGGGCTTGTTAAAACACACATGGCTGCCCCCTCGGAGTTTCTGAGTCAGCAGGTCTGAGTAGGACCCAAGAATGTGCATCGCTGGGCAGTGCTGATGCTGATGCTCTGGGGACCGCCCTTTGAGAACCACTGGCCTAAAGCACTATTTTTAACTCTTGAGAGACATTAGACTAATAAACTTTTAGCTATGAAAGGATTTCATTCTAAGTCATTTTTATATCATTGGGAAAACGGACAATCTCTCCTGGGGAAAAAAGTAAAACAAAAGAGTATGCATAAGATTCTGTGTAGATTGAGAGTGAAAATACATGGTTTTCTTAGCTTTCCTATTTCTAAGAAAAAAGAGAGACTAAAAATAGTGAGTAAACCAAAAAGAAGTTTCAGGAACCCTTGAGAAGGGCAAGACAGGCTTTCATAGAGCCTGGGTGCTGACTGAGCACTGCTCCTTGAGCCGTGTGGCACGGACTCCACTAAAGAGGGGCCGAACTGCCCTTCAGCACTTAAACCTATTTACGCATGTTCCACATGTCACCCTGTTCAAATAATTACTACATTATTATAACTAACGATTACCCCCTTATTTTAATAAGAAACACTCTATCGGTAAAATATAAGCGATCCAAATATATGCTTACCTTTAGTCTTTCATCAGTTAAGCAATATTTTCTAGAATTTTTGTCACATACCTAACATTGTGCTAAGGACCCAAGTGGCACCAACCAAGTATAAAACATGGCCTCTACTCACAAAAAAAAAAAAAAAAAAAATTCACACTGCAGCTGGGAAAGCAAGTCACTGTCATAAAAACAGAAAAAAATGTGTACAAATATCAGAAGTGAGCGGGATGTCATTCATAATTTACAAGACAAATCCTTTTTCTTTATAGTAACATCATATTATTGTTTTTACCTATTTATTCAACAAATAGAAAATGGGCCAAGTACTATGCTAGACCAACCCTGGGAATAAAAATAAAGAGATTTTCCTTGCCATTAAGAAGTTCACAGTCTAGAAAAGAAAGACACTTAAGCATTCATTTACCAAACAAATGTGATCAGAACGAGAACTAGTAACAGAGACCTGCACTGGATGCTTTCATAGAGAAAGGGATCCTGTACTGAGGCGTGAAAGGTGGCAGGGCAACTGTCAAGTGTACAAGTTGTACACTAGAGATAACTCAGCATCCCACAGAGAAGCAGCACCTGAAGACCCATGGAGAAGTCATGAGGCAGGCAGAGCAGGTGGTTATACAGAGGAAGGCACGAGAGACAGTCCCTGAGGGCATTGCATGCCACGGGAAGAGCAGACTTTTTCCAAAACCAAATGGAAGCCATTGAAGAGTTCTAAGCAAATTTTATATTCTACATAGCACTCTGGGAATGAGTAGAGGAAGGAGTTGGAGAGAGAGAGAGAGAGTACTGCAATAATTGATGCATAAGATGATGAGAGCCTGACCTCAGGGTGGGGGAGGGGAGGAGGCAGATTATAGAGGGGACAATAGACTTGTTGGCACTTTATGTGGTTAATGAAGGAGAGGGAGCAGTACAGGACAATGATATTGAGAGAAAAACTTCAATGCAAATAATGGAAGAAATAATTAAATAAGTGAAATTTTAAAAATATAGAGAAAGAAAAGGTGTGACAAATAAAAAGTAAAAACTAAGATTAGCAAAATGAATCCAAATATATTAAATTATGATAACTATCACTGAACTAAATTCTGAGACTGAGAGACAAAAATGTTTCTCCCCAGATTTCCTCGTTGGTGGTCAAAGGCAGGAGACCTTGCACTGGCTAATATTGTGAAACCAGCTCTGATCCCCAGTTTTCTCTGGTGGAAACCTCAAGGTCCCTTTATACTGCCATTATACTGCCATAATCCCAGCTACCTCTGGTGGCCCGTCAAGATGCATCCCCTTGTGAGATTAATACAGCCTGCTCTGATGCCATGTGGTATCATCAGTCACCTCCTCTGCAATCACCCTCAGTCTGGTTCTTTGAGGTCTAAGGCAAAGCAACGTGCTATGGGGAGTTCTCATCCCCAGCTCCTACACCTCAACCCTGTACCAGTGGCACCCAAATCAGCTACTGCCTCAAGGTCCCACAGCAAGGAAAGGCCAGTGAGCTGTCCATGCTGCATCACAGCAGCCCTGGGGTTGGGTGACTGGGCCACAGGCAGGTACCCAATCAGAGTTCTTCTCCTGTGTTTTTCAGACTGGAGGTGGGAGAGCTGTGAGCTGAGAGGACTGGAAACTGGGAACTCATGTCTGTCACTGATATAGATCTTGGCACATGGCAAGTACTCTCACTGCATTAAAGAGAGACTGAGCAAATATCGATAAGGAAGGCTGGGAAATGTAGGCTGTGGGTGCAACAGAAGCTCAGTAGTATTGGGAAGGGTTCTGGGTTCTCTGAGTCATGTAAATTCTCCCAAAGTGGTCATTCCCAGTTTTACCTTTCTGCTCTTTCCCACAAGTGCCCCATCATTTGTATGTGACCTGGTAAGGCCGTGAGCTCAAGCTTTTATAATTAAGCAAGCTCTGCATCAGACTCTGCAGCTGATTTTGATTATATCAACTCTGAAACAACAAGAGATAAGATTCTTTTAGTGCAGAAGAAACTTGCTAGTTAGTTCTCTGAGACTTGAAATGAAATGTCAAAAATTCAAACTTTTTCAAGTTTTCAAATGCTATTATAAGAAGCCAGCACATTCCCTTGTCCTTGTATTGTTAACCCAATATACAGCCACTCAGTCTAGGAGAGCTATGATTCCAACAGACACTTTATTCCAGATGACCCTGGAATGTATGTAACGTAAGTAACTTTTTTCTCTCCCTGCCATGGCCTATCAGCAGCCCATGGCTACCAGATCCTCAAGGCCTTCAAACCCAGCCAAGCCAGGGGACACATCCCACGTCCCCACCCTTGAATGTCTGTTGCTTGTTATCACCAAGACTCTTTAGAGTTATCCCTTCCATAGTTGTGTGAGAATAAAATGGTTTCTATCCTGGGAGAAAACTTCTCTGCTTGTTTGACACAGAAAACTTAGACGGGTTCTAAGTGGTTGTCACCACTGCAGTCAAGACTCTACCGACACTTTTTCAGAAAATTCCACACCACATCTATTTCTCCAGTGCCATGATTCTCATCCCTGGTTGGACGTTAGAATCACCTGAAAGCAGAAGCCAGGTCCAGTACTGCAAGGATGGTGGATCAGAGAGCTATGGCTGGGGACCTATCCCCAGGGAGATGCCAAGATTCTTGACAATTACATTTCACAGAAGACCTTAGACCAGTGGATCACTGAGAAACAGGACTCCTTGGGCTCAAAGGTCAAGGACACCTTTAATGGCAAGCTGCCCTTCCTCTTCAAAGTGCTCTCAGTTGGAACAACCCTCTCCATCCAGGCACAATGAGCTGGCAGAGAAGCTGCACCTCCACGCTCCACAGCACTACCCTGATGCCAATCAAACCAGAAATGTTCATTGCCCTCACTTCCTTTCAGGGTTTATGTTGCTTCCAGCCAGTTGAGGAAATTGTGACATTTTTGACAAACGTGCCCGAGTTCCAGTTCCTAATTGGAGATAATGCAACAACGCAGCTGAAGCAGAGCCTGAGCCAGAACTCCCAGGCCATGGCCTCTGCTCTGCAGAGCTGTTTCTCCCATTTAATGAAGAGCAAGAAGAAGGTGGTAGTGAAGCAGCTCAATTTCTTGGTGAAGCGGATCTCCCAGGAACTGGCTGCTGGAAACAATGTGGAAGACATATGTGGAGACCTTTGCTGCAGCTGCACCAGCAGTATCCAAGTGATATTGGATGCTTTGCCATCTACTTCCTGAACCTACTTACTCTGAAGCCAGGGGAAGCCATGTTTCTGGAGGCCAATGTACCTCATACCTACCTGAAAGGCAACTGCGTGGAGTGCCTGGCATGCTCAGATAACAGAGTAAGTGCTGGCCTGACACCCAAGTTTCTCGATATGCCAACTCTGTGTGAAATGCTCAGCTATATCCCCAGTCCCAGCAAAGACAGGCTCTTTCCTCCAATAAGGAATCAGGAAGACCCCTACCTTTTCCTCTATGACAACTCTATACTAGACTTCACTGTTATGAAGATGGAGGTCCCTGGCTCGGTCCCTGAGTATAAGGTGTTGACACTGGACTCCGCCAGCATCCTCCTGATGATACAGGGTACAGTCATAGCCAGCACTCCCACAGCCCAGGCAGTAATCCCCCTGCAGCGTGGTGAGGTACTCTTCATTGGGGCCAATGAGAGTGTCTCACTGAAACTCACTGTGCCTGAGGACCTTCTGATATTTTGTGCCTGTTGTCTGCTGTAGAGACCATAGCCAATCTGGCTCTCCTGTCTAGTCACCCTAGCCAACCTTACCTCCTCAGACCCAGCCCAACCTCCTTCCCTGCTCTAAACTCTGAGGTAGTGACTCCTGAGCAGGCCTAGGCTGAACCATCTCCCAGGGAAGGACCACCCATGTAAGGACTAAGAGTCAACACTCCATTTGTATTCTCACCACACCTGAGCCTCTCCAAGAAGGAGAGTAGCTGTTTTCACTACACTATTAGGCTGATGAAATCTATGATTAGCTTAGCATCAGTTAGAGCAAAAGGGTAGATAACTAATTTAATTGATTTTAGAGAAACATCGATTTGTTGTTCCACTTATTTATTTAAAAAAAAAAAAAAGAATTACCTGAAAGCTTCTCTTTCCCCAGTCCCAGCTTTATTGAGGTATAATTGACAAGCAAAATTGTACATGATGTCTATCCAGAAAAAGTGCAGCCATTGTTAATATATGAAGAATGGTTTGTGCAATATCAATGTAACCGTGGCAGCCAAGAAGAGTGAACTGGAATGTGCATGCATGAGCAATGACAACTTTACTGTACTATTCAGTTGGGGTCATAGACGCCACTGAGTGAGCACGTGTACTGTGTGGCTGTCGCATTCAAAGTGACTCAGCAAGTAAAGCAATTAATCTGCATCAAATTTTGCATGAAATTTGAACATTCCTCTACAGAACTATTGGGTGACTTAGAAGGCTGCAGCTATGGTCAGCTGGTGATTGGCAGCTTCATCACGACAACGTGCCTGCTTATACATCACAGCTCTTGCAGTTTTTTGGTGAAACATCAAATCACCCAGGTGACTAAGCCCCAGTACAGCCCTAATTTGGTGCCCGGTGACCTCTGGCTTTTCCAGAACCTAAAATCACCTTTGAAATGGAAGAGATTTCAGATCATCAATGAGATTCAGGAAAATATGACAGGGCTGCTGATGACAATTGGGAGAACTGTGTGATGTCCCAATGTGCCTACTTTGAAGGGGACTGAGGCATCATTGTCCTATGTACAATGTCTCTTGCATCATCTTCAGTAAATGTCTCTATTTTTCATATTACATGGCTGGATAACTTCTGAACAGACCTCATATATTTAAGGTATACAATGTGATTATTTCATATATGTATACATTGTAAAACATCACAATCAAGTCAATTCATACATCTACACATACATAGTTACCTTTGTGTGGGGGGGGTGTGAACATAAGATCTAATTTCAGCAAATTTTAGGCACTATGCTGTACATTAGTTCCCCAGAACTTATTCATCTTATAACTGAGAGTTTATACCCCGTGATCAACAGATAACTCCCTATTTCCCACCATCAACTCCCAGCCCCTGGTAACGATTCTCTGTTTCTGTGAGTTTAGCTTATATGTTCCACATATAAGTAATAACATGTAGGCAACCACTCCTCATGGTTTAGGGAATTGTAGCCCTGACCTGAGCATGACTGCTGCCGGCATTCCAGCTGTGCTTGTCTGTAAGTCTCTACATAAGGCTGTGTGCGGAACATGACTGACAACCACTCAGAGGGTTGCCATGGGAATTAGATTATGCTTTTATGCTTTAGAACTTGCTCTGCTTTCTTTATCTATAATATAACATAAATAATCTCTAGCAAGGAATGTATGAAACCTTGCACCTACTGCCAGTGTGGTGTCAAGATGTTTGATAGACCCTGACACAGACTGGTCACTGTACCCTCTGTATTAGTACATGTAATCTGTTACTGTCAACTATAATCCTGACACCTCCAAACTATTGATGATTCATGAATCTTGACTTTGTATCTCTTGTGTGTATCCTCCTCAATAAAAGGCATGAGGGAAGAAGGTCTAATCACTGTTCTTCTCTAGAGAGGCAGCCACCTTTCTTCCCCCAGACATAATAAAGTGTCCTGGGTAAAAGTTTGTTCACCAGACATAATGAAATGTCCTGGGTAAAAGTTTGTTCCGCTGTGGTCACAAAGACTCTGCTGGACAGAGCAGCTTCCAACCGAGCCTAGGGTGTGTGAGGCACATCCACCTCGGTTCCACATATAAGTGATAACATGAAGTATTTCTCTTTCTCTCTCACCTGGGAGATTTGAAAACCTCTCAGTGGTGGATGCCATTTCAGAGATCCTTAGTATTGGTCCTGCTGCAGGAGGCAGGCATCGTTCTCTGTCAGAGCTTCCCCAGCTACCTTCAAGGGCCTAATCACCATTCTGGGGCTTCAGACACTCTTTAGAGCTGTCAACCAAGGGAGCATGATTTCTTGTCTCCTACTTCTAACTCTCATGACCAACAAGTACCAGGAAGCAGAAAGTAGAAGCAGCAAGGGCTCAGAGATTCTCCCCAGTTCAGCTTCTCCAGCAGAAAACAACCCTCCCACACCCATGTTGGCTTCAGAGGCTTAAAGCAAACATCCAGGGGCTGCATGTGGACTGCATGGATGGGAAGGCACAAGAAGATATTTTACATTGCTATTACATTTTCAAGCACTTATCCATGTACCTGACACAAATGATAAAAACACATGGTCTCGGTTCTCTAAGAACAGGAATGTGCAGTGAAAGAAATGATGTAAAAATAAGGGAACAGAACCTGTAGTATATAAACACAAAGTCATAAGGCAATGCGATTTTCACTCAATGTCATGAGAGCACCTATTCATTTATTTATTGAACATTCAAAGAGCACGCACTATGTGCCAGGCACTGAGTCTAAAATGGGAAGCATGGGTGAACAAAACAGGTTATCTCTGCTTTCTTCAACTTTACAGTCATTGTGGGGATGGATAGCACACAGATGAGCACGAAAATAACTAGATGTGAGTAGGTGCAAAATTTTCAAGGGTGGAAACAAGCAGGCTACTACTCTGAAAGAGAATTAACAAGGGCAGGGAGGGGTTAAAATATAGAGACCTGAGGAGATAGACCTTTGCATGACTGGGAGGGCTAACAGTGTGCATGTGGGCCAGGGAAAAGAGTGGCAGACAGAATAAGATTTGAGGTGTCCCAGAGGTGGGAAAGAGGTTGGCATGTTACAAATAATAAAGATGAGTATGGCAGCTGTGAGTGAGATGCATGCAGGTGGGAGAGTGGGGGAAACTAGAGAAATCTTGGAAAAATTCACACAAGTGGGGTCTTTTGAAATGAGGCTTGAAAGACACATTGTTCAAAACAGGTCTCGTGGATCCTCATTCACTGCTAGTGGGAATGTAAACTGGTACAGCCACTGTGAGAAAGTGTGGTGGTTCCTCATAAAATTAAGAATAGAGTTACTGACCTGGAGTCTGCAAGATCCTTCCCCATGTGGGAAGGCCACACTCCCCTCCACACCCCCACTCTTATTAGGGGTTTCTGGACCCAAGGGTAGGTAGGACAACAACCATGTCCAGCTTGAAGCAGCTAGAGGAGCTCAAGACCTTCGCCCATTGTCCTTCATAAGATTATAAAGGGTCTTAAGTATGAGAGGGAGGAATTGTTATTTTTTATTGTTTAAAAAATTAATTAATTATTTTAAAAAATAAAAAGAATAATATAGGAAAGGGTGAAGCCAGAGAGCTTGTATGTACGACCCATGGGCATGGACTTGGGGCATGGGGATTGCTGGGGGAGGAGTGGTGCTGGACGGAGGGGAGCAAGGGGAAAAAGATTGGAACTATTGTAACAATATAATCAATAAAATAAAACAAATTTTAAAAATTAAAAAAAGAATAGAGTTACTATATGACTCAGCAAACCTTCTTTTGGGTATATACCTGAAAATTTTGAAAACATTTGTTTGTAAAGATATATACACCCCTATGTTCATTGTAGCATTAGTCACAGTGGCCAAGACATGAAAACAACTGAAATGCCCTGCAGTAGATGATTGGATAAGAAAATGTGGGACGTATATATTACTCAGCCGTAAGAAAAAAATGAAATACCAACATTTTCAGCCACATGGATGAATCTTGAGAATATCATGCTAAGCAAAATAAGTCATAAAAAGACAAGAACGATATGGTTTCACTCATACGTGGGATATAAATCTGAAAGCAACAAACGAACAAACAAGACAAACAAAAATTCATAGATACAGACAACAGTATGGTGGTTACCAGAGGGAGGGAAAGGGGAATGGGAATGGTAGTAAATGATAAAGGAGGTCAAACATATGGTGATAAAAGGAGATTTGATGTTGAGTGGTAGATACACAATGCAAAATACTGATGCTGTGTTATATAATTGTACACTTGAAACTTATATTATTCTATTAACTAACACCACCCCAATAAATAGCATTTAAAAAATTTTAAATGATCAATTATAAAAATTTAAAAATTAAAAAAAAAAAGGCCCTCATGGAAATCTAAGGGGCATTCCAATGAGAACCTCCCATGACAGGTCTGAGTTTTGTGGTGCCAGAAGCTTCTGAAGCTGTAAGAAAAAGAATACAAGGTGGAGAATACAAAACTTCCAGGACCCCTTGCAGAGCCTTGGAAGGGCAGGAGCAAATAAGAGGCTCCAGACTTAAGCTTCATTGGCTTCATGGTAAGTCTATTCCAACCCTGTTCCTCCCGTTGCCTGCAGTCAGGTGTGCGCCTTTCACAGAGCTCCCTAAGTAGTCCTTACACCACCTTCTAACTACACACATTCCCATTCAGGCCAACTTCCCAAAGAAAGCAATAATGTGGACAGTGAGGATCCATTTAATAAATATACCTGTATTTGTTAGAGGAAGTCTAAAATGTGTCATTTTTATTGAAAATTATAGAGCTCTTAATAGGCTATGAGGAGACGTGCATTTCACATATACTAGATACCGAGTACTCTACCAGACCCTAGCAATATAACTGTGAATTAGGTACACTCACTGGCCTCATGGACTGAGCATCTTGCATTTGCCTTAGCAATTTTCAAGGAAGAGAAGGTTTTAGGTCTCCTATGGAAGTCTAGGCCAATGATCTAGTCACCACAGTTAATGACCATGTGAGTATATGAAGTCCTTTAAAAGTAGTACCATCTCAAAGACTCTCCTAGAAAGATCTCCTGGGAGAGAAATGGGTGAGAGTGATCTGCTGCTTGCTCATGTTTGTCAACTGTATGTATATATAACAGTTTCTCTGTGTGAGACATTTTAGTACTTATTGACTAATCAGCATGATTTTGTAGGCAGAGATAAAGCCTGGTGAAGAAGGAAGCTGCAGGATTCAGCAGTGGCTTGAAAGCTGGGTTCCTGTGGGCTGACTATGAGTAACCAACTGTCCTGAAGTAACTCAGGTAATAACAACTCCAGAAGAAAAGGAAATGTTGGGTCAGCCTTCATTTTTTTTAAAAAATGCTTTAGAGGGAGACACATCCCCAGCTACTATCATTATCTACTGTGCAAAGATGGTAGGCTAGTTTGAGTTCAGGTTGAAGGTTCCACAGATTGACTTTGAATGTCCCTGCAATGAAGATGGGGTGAAGAGTTTATAACTTTAAATACTGTAGACACAGAATTTGGGACATTCAAAATCTTCTGCTGTCTTCTCCCTTTCCTCCCTTGCCAGAGTATAGAAGTATCTCAAATATCGGCCAGACCAGAATGATATATTGTAGTTTCACTGAGAGCAATCCTAATCACCATTGTCCCAACTGGCTGCCTTACATTCAACACACCCAGAATTCCTGTTGCTTCTTCCTTCCAGTGTGAATGAACTTTATGATGCATAACTACCTGGTACAAGGTAAAAAGCCTTTAGTAAAATGTCTGTTGTGTTCTGTTTATGAGATTACTCAGAGAGGTTTTGGTATATGACTCTAGGTGAGCAGGGGACCCTCTATCCTTACATGTGACCTCCTATCTATGAGATACAACAGAAATATAAGGTAATTTGGAGTATATTAAGGGCATAAAGTATATAGGAAACAACACCTTAGAGACATCGTCAAAATGAAGAATGCAAAAGGAAGCAATTTTGCTGGGGTTTGCCTTTTTATTTCTGAACTCTGTTCATAAAACAATTCCTTTGAGCACTGCAAAGTAGAGTGTAAAAAGCACCATTTTTTCTTGAATATTTATTGAACACCAAGTCGGTGTAGGGCATGACTCCAGGAGTCACACAGAGACATAAAATGCAAGCTCTGCCCTTCAGAAATATACTGTCAGCTTCGGAGGCACAAGATATATGTAGAAAAGATAAGTAACAGGCCCTACTGAACACCATGAGGAGCACAGATCATTTGAGCTACAGGAAGTCAAGTACCTAGGACCTTTGGGATAGGTGGGGGATGGAGGAATATTGATGGAAAAAGAGGCCAAAGCACTTAGATTAAGGTTTTGGACAGATTTAGAGTTGTAAGAAGGTGGATTTTTGGCAGGCAGGTGGTCCAAATAAAAGAAGAAACATACACGATTTATTTCAGGGTTCAGAAAACTATGGCCCACAGGCCAAATCCTTTTTTGTAAGTCCTGCCAGCTAAAAATGGGTTTTACATTTTTTAATGGTTGAAAAATAATCAAAAAACTATTTTGTGACATGTGAAAATTATAAGAAATTCACATTTCAGAGCTGACGATGTTCTACTGGAACACAGACATTGCTTGTTTGTTTAGTATTGTCTCGGGCTGCTTCTCCACAAGAGCAAAGTAAGGTAGTCATCTAAGATATTCACTATCTGGTTCTTTACAGGATGGGGGTTGGGGGGTGGATATCTACCCCTGGTTTATCCAAGAAGTAGTTGCTTGACCAGATTAAAGATTAGGATCCAGGTCACAGTGGGTCATACTGTCCTATAGAGTTTCAACTTCAGTCTCTTAATAAGGATTTATTAAAGGTTTTTGGAGCAAGAATAGAGAATAAGGAGAGGTGTGAAGATAAAGACAGAGTAGAGAGTAGAGGCAGAAAACAATTACAAGTACTCCATCCAAGCGTGAAGTTTATTATTCTCCTGAGCACTGTTTCACGTGTTCTCCTTTCTCTTCAACCCTCCAACAACTCTCTTCCCCTTTCGCTCTCAGCTGATGACCTTGTCCACATTCCATTTAGAAATTTCTAAAAAGAAGAAGAAACTAATGGCGACTCCTCATCCTCTCACTTTGGAATCTCCCTCCCGCTGTACTGAAGGACGTGCCTGATCCTATCCCTGCAGTGCCCCCTGGAGGCTGTCAGAGTAAAGTACAAGCTCAGACCTCAGGCCCTGCCTTCTCTATTCCCAGGCCCCACCACACTGAACAAACAGGATTTACTGATGCAATCACAGAGCAACTGGAGGAGGTGTCAGGGGTTGAATGGCACCTCAAATCCCACAAAAGATGTCTGCATCTTAATTCTATGAATCTGTGAATGCTACCCATTTAGAAAAAGGGTCTTAGCGAACATAATTAAATTAAGGCTCTTAAAGAGATTATTGTGGATTATCCTGAGGGAGCAGAAGAGAGGTCCAAATCTAATGATGGGCATCTTTATAAGGGAGACCATGGGAGACAGACAATGAGGAGAAGTTGAAGTGAAGACAGAGGCAGAGATCAGAGTGATGCAACTGCAAACCAAGGACGTCCAAAGAAGACCAGCAGCCACCGGAAGCTGGTGATTGTCCCCACAGAGCCTCTGGATGCTGTGCAAACCTGCTGACTCCTTGATTGAGGACTGCCCCAGAACTGTGAGAGAATAAACTCCTGTTGTTTTACTCTCCAGTCTGTGACCATTCGTTATGTCAGTCCCAGGAAACTAATGGGGGGCGAGGGTATGTTTTGTTGTCCCCCTAATGACATTTTTATTCCCAGTTAAAGTTTAAGACCTTGATACTAATTTAAATCACAAAATTGCTTCAGGATTTAGTATGTCCAATTCCAAGGAATAATAAGTTCCATTCAGAGATAAGGCTACTCACCACTTTCAGCTTTACCATCCCTACCCCCACACCCCCACCTCACCCCTACCCCCTCCAGCCCAGAGCCTGCCACAGGCAGGAAGTCAACTGGGGGCAGAGGTGCATGCATGGACAGCTTCTTTTGTCCCCCTCACCTTTTTCCTCGCCTGCCAGCTGCTGTTTCTCATCCTTCTGTGATTGGAGCAGGAGAACAAGGAAGTTCTAACTTGACCAACATTATTATAAACTAATTTTTCTTTTTTCCTTTTTTTTATTTTGTTGACTTTTCTTATTTTTAAATTTTATTTTTATTGTTTTTCTATTACAATTGTCCCACTTTTTCCCTCATTGCTAACCCCCACCCAGCCCACCCCCTCTCCCACAGTCGATCCCGACCCTGTTGTCCATGTTCAAGGGTCATTTAAATTAGTTCCTCCATTACATTTAGTTCCTGTTCTAGATATTTCTCCTGTCCTTTCATCTGGGACATGCTTCTTTGTCTTCCAATTTTGGATGCCCCTTTGTGTTTGTTTCTATGTTGTTGATAGATCTACTATATCTTCCAGACTTGACAGTGTGCCTTATGTAAAAGGTGTCTTGTGGGGTCCAATGGTGCAGTCTCCCTGATCACCTGAGCTGGCTGCTTTAGGAGTGTCCCTTGTTTGGATTGTGAATGTCCTCCTATTTTAGTTGAGTCTTGATTGCTGTTGGCACTTTGTGGGTGGGACTGACCCTCAGGATGACTAGCTGTGAGGACTGGCCATGACCACAGCATATAAGCTGCTGTGCATGGACTAACCACAGAGCAGGATTTACCCCAGCAGGGTCTGGTCCCTGCTGAGACCTCCTTTTGGGTGGGCCACTTGTGGAGCTAATCAGGTGGTACTCTACTGTGGTCTGAAGCTGGCCACCAGATGTGTCAGTTCTGGGGCTTCTTGGAGGGGACTCCAGTACAGGTCAATGTCAGATGCTGCCTGTGACTTGCCTGGGGCTACCTCTTAGGAGCTACAAAGTGATCCATCATTGGTAGCTGCCTATGCTAAGCCTCGATGTGCATAGGATTGTGCCATGCTACCAACCAAGCTGGCTGCCACCAGTACTGGGCCTGAGGCCCAAGGCACTGTTGAGACCTACTGCTGCCTGCTCGCTGCCCATAAGGCTCAACATCTGAAAGAACCTTGAGCTGAATGCAAGTGGGTGACTCAGAGTCTCAGTGAATCACCAGGGTAGGGTGAGTGGTATTTACCAGCTTAATACAGGTTCAGATTTGGCATCAGTGCTCGGCCTGAGGCTAGTCACAAAAGTCTTAGGTTACACCAAAGTCAGCCATCACCAGCCTGGGGCCTGCGGACATTTGCAGTGAGGCAGGGTCTAAGGAAGTCATCAGGCTGAAGCAAGAGGAGTTCTCCAGGCTAATGCAGATTCAAATTAGCAGTGTGATAGGGGAGGCAGGCTCAACACAGGAAAGATGGCACCTTTTGGCCATTTCGGAGGACAACTTAACACAAGGACAGTGGCAGCTGTCCCTCCAGCCCTTGCTCTGAAGCCCCACAACTCAGTTTCTCCTTCTATGTCTCTGTCACCCACTGAACCACTGTCCCTCCACAGGAACCCAAGGTTAGTACCTATGAATGAGTTTGTGTGCTGACCCTTTAAGAGGATGTCTGGGTTTCCAACAACCTTCTGTGGATTTTCAGTCAGATGTTATGTGGGGTCCTTTTTCTAGCACTGGTATTCTGAGCTGGGGAGCCTGGCTTGGAACTGAAACCCCTTGCTCCTGAGGGACCGCTGCAGCTGAGATATCTCTCTGGATTCTCAACCACGACACATAGGTGTGGGGCCAGTCCATTTCATATCTTAGCCCTCTTGTGTGGCTTCTTCTTTATATCCTTAGTTTAGGACTTCCACTCAGCTATTTTTCATGTGATTCTCCAGGTTTATTGTTCTATAATTTAGTTATAATTTTGATGAGGTCATCAGAGGAAATAAGTGCATTGTCTGTTTACTCCCCCCATTGTGATGAGAACCCTCTTTGTTTTAATTAACATTTCCCTGAAGAATAATAATGCTGAGCACTTTTTATTAGTTTTTGTTATTTCTTCCCTTGGGAAGTAACTTTTCAAAGTCTTTTTATTCAGCTTTTTATTGCTTAGTTCTAACACTTCTTTATATATTCAGATATATTTTGAATATTTTATTATACTTTATGCCTTGCCTACTCATTTTCTTACTGGTGTCTTTTGGTAAAGTTTTTCATTTTGATAGTGATATCAATTTTTTTTTATTTTTGTTTACTGTTCTTTGATTCTAAGACTTGTCTACTCCAAGTTCATGATGATATACTTATTTTGTTGTAAAAGCTTTATTAGCTTATACATTTAGTTCTTATATCAACCTTGAATTAATTTTTGTTTATGTTGAGGGAGGCAGATTGAATTTATTTCCTTATGGATATTCAAGTGGCTCTGGCAGTATTTGTTGAAAAAACCCTTTTGCCCATTATATTACTTTTATATGCCTGTGTAAGGTGATTAGACATAATCGTAAACATCTATTTCTGGACTGTTTTCTACAAGGTCTTTTTAAATTTCATATAAATTTTAGAATAAATTTGCTAATTTCTACAGTATTGATTGAGATTGAGTTGAAATCAACACACTATTTGGAAAAGAATTGTTGGTTAACAATATTGGGTCTTCCATATTCCAATTTTTGTTGTAAAAAATATATTGACTTGCACCTTAAAACCTTGCTAAATGAACTTATTAGCTCTAATAGTCTTTAAAAATAATTTCTTAGGATTTTTATGTAAAAATTTGTTAAATGATAATTTTTTTCAAATCCTCATGACTGTTTTTTTTTTGTTTTTTGTTTTTTTCATTGCTATATTGCACTTGTTCTACCACACTGTTGAACAGGTGAGAGCAGATCCTTGCCTACTTTTCAACGTTGGGGAGATTTTTCCATGTCTTACCATTAGATATTTTTCAAGGATGTTCACAGATGTCCTTTATCATATGAGGAAAACTCCCCTCTATTCTAAGTTAGCTGAAGAATTTTCTTTTGTTCCTGTTTGTTTTTTAATTATGAATTTTGTGATGAATTCTATCATTTTTTCTGAATCTATTAAAATAATTTTATGATTTCCCCCCCTTTATTTGGTCAAATTAAGCACTTCATTTTTTAAAAGTATATTTTATTGATTATGGTGTTACAGTAGTTTCAATTTTTTCCCCCTTTGCTCCCCTCTGCCCAGTACATCCCTTCCCTCCAGCAATCCCACCCCCTTTAGATCATGTCCATGGGTCGTGCATATATGTTCTTTGGCTTCACACTTTCCTATATTATTTATTAATTTATTTTTTTGGTAATTATTTATTTATTTGTTTTTGGTTTTTGTTTTAATTTTTTTTAGAGAGAGGGAAGGAGAAAGAGAGGGAGAGAAACATCACCGTGTGGTTGCCTCTCACTCGCGCCCCCAACTGGGGACCTGACGTGCAACCTAGTAATGTGCCCTGACTGGGAATCGAACCAGCGACACTTGGCTCGCAGGCCAACGCTCAATCCACTGAGCCACAGCAGCCAGAGCCTCCTATATTATTCTTAACTTCCCTGTCTATTTTGTATTTACCAATTATGCTTCTTAATCCCTGCACCATTTCCCCATTTTTCCCCCTTCCCCCTCCCAGCTGATAATCTTCCAAATGATCCCCAGATCTACGATTCTGTTCCTATTCTGGTTTGGGTAGATGAATTTTGTTTTTACTTTTTAGATTCAGTTGTTGATAGTTGTGTTTGTTGTCATTTTAGTGTTCATAATTTTGATCTTTTTCTTTAAAAAGTCCCTTTGACATTTCATATAATAATGGCTTGGTGATGATGAACTCCTTTAGCTTTACCTTGTCTGGGAAGCCCTTTATCTGCCCTTTCATTCTAAATAATAGCTTTGCTGCATAGAGTAATCTTGGTTGTAATTCCTTGCTTTTCATCACCTTGAATATTTCTTGCCAGCCCTTTCTTGCCTGCAAAGTTTCGTTTGAGAAATCAGCTGACAGTCTTATAGGCACCCCTTGTAGGAAAGTCTCTGCTTTCCTCTTGCTGCTTTTAAGATTCTCTCTTTATCTTGAACCTTTGGCATTTTAATTATGATGTGTCTTGGTGTGGTCCTCTTTGGGTCTAGCTTGTTAGGGATCTCTGTGCTTCCTGAACTTGTATGTCTATTTCCTTCACCAAATATGGAGAGTTTTCCTTCATTGTTTTCTCACATAAGTTTTCAATTTCTTGCTCTTCCTCTTCTCCTTCTGGCACCCCTATGGTTTGGATGTTGGCATGTTTAAAGTTGTGCCAGAGGTTCCTAAGCCTCTCCTCATTTTTCTTCCATTCTTGTTTCCTCATTCTGTACTGGTTGACTGTTGTTTTCCTCCTTATGTTCCAAATCATTGATTTGAACCCCAGTTTCCTTCATTTCATTTAGCATAGCCTTCATTTCTTCTCTTATGCATTTGCCATACTCAAGCACATCTGTCAAGCCTGTGAGCATCTTCATCCACCAGTATTTTGAACTCTGCATATGTTAGGCTGGCTATCTTCTCATTTGTTAGGTTGGCTCTCTCCTTGTCGCTTAGTTCTCCCACTGGAACCTTGATCAGTTCCCTCTTTTGGGCCATACTTCTCTGTCTCCTCGTCTTGACAGGCTCCTGTGTTTGTCTGACTCTGTGTCTTAGGTAGAGCTGTCGTTCCTGTTACATTGTAAGGGGCGGAGCCTTAGGTTTCTGTCAGTAGAGGGCGACCCATTTCACCACGTTGTGGCGCTGTACGTGGGGGAGGGATCTGAGAGGGAACAATGTCACTTGCTTAGCACTTGCCCCTTTTCCAGGCACTTCCATTTTGTATGGGACTGCCGCCTCTCCAGCTGTTGCCCTGGCCATCCTTCCCAGAGTGAGTGGGCCTGAGGACATTCTAGTACTGTGGGGGACCTTTAAACAAGCGGACTCTGCTGAGAGACTGGCAGTTTCTTCCTCTGCCCCAACCCCCACTGGTCTGCACAATCAGAAGCAATCAGGCTTTATTTTCCCCGGCGCTGGGACAGTGAGCAGGGCGGTCTGGTCTTGTGCTGGGAGCACTCCCCAGGTGTCCCTCCTGACTTTTTAACATGTGTGACTGTGCTTTCTGGCAGCCTGCCACTGCCACCACTGCTGCTGCCTCCACACCGTGTCCTCTCCACACTGGCTCTGCCCCTCCTACCTGTCTGGACGAGTACTTCTTCCTTACATCTTTTTGTTGGACTTCCATGCAGGTCGATTTTCTGCAACTTCTGCTTTTCTCTAGTTTTGAGGTAGTTGTATTCCTTCTTAGTTGTGGAGGGAGACGCAGCGTGTCTGTCTAGGCCTCCACCTTGGCCAGAAGTCTAAGTTCCTCATTTTTAAATGTTAACTTGTATTCCTACTAATGAATACTACTTGGTCATAATCTTATCTTGTCATATGTTGCTGGATCAATATGCTAATATTTTGCTAATAATTTTTATGAATATGATCATGAAGGATACTTGTCAACATTTTAAAATTTTTCTTGCAATATTTTTGCCAGGTTTGGTATCAAATTGGCTTTAAACAATAATTTGGTTCTCAGACTGGTGTTCAATCCACTGAGCCACATCAGCCTGGGCTTAACCAATAATTTGGGATATGTTCTTTTTCCCTCTATTTTCTTAGAGTTAGTTAAGACTGGTATTGTTTATTTCTTAAATTTATTAAAATTCATCAGAAAAACCATCAGAACTTAAAATTTATTTTAGGGCAGATTTTGATTATAAATTCAATTTCTTTGGTAGGCCTTTCAGATTTTCTGTGTGACCTTTTGCCATTGTTTGGTTAAGTTTTAGTATCTACTGTATACTAGAGAGGGCCCTTGGGCAAAAAGCTACACACGCAAAAGCTTCACCCCGTGTGGCTTCTCTTTCACAAGCAATACCCTCCATCATGTCTGGTTTTGGTGACTTTCCAGTGCTTTCAAGTAGTTTTTTATTAATTGTCCAAATTTCATTTTGTTATCTGTGGGAAGGTTAGTCTGTACAAGGTATTCCATTATTACCAGAAGCTAAATACCTCCACTGCATCCTTCCCCAGAAATGAAAGGAATCTTTGCACTGTGAATCCACTTCATAACACCTGCTCCTAGTGCCCTCAGTAGCATGGGCACGGTCATGGGCACTACCAAAATATGTTTCCCTAACCCCACCCCCCCAAAAAAACCCTCCTCTGGCCCCTCCCAGGGCTTACTGTTCCCAGGCACTTGTTTCTTTACCTCTGGCAAAGTGAGTTCTTCCCACTTTCTACCTTGCCTGGGTGCACATCCTTTCTCAGCCCTCAGGTCCAGCTCATGTCCCCTACTCATGGAGAACTTCCCAAACAGCCTTTCTTCAAGGACTTCTCTCTAATATTTTTTGAAGGTCTTGTTTGTTTCCTTCAGAGAAATGACGCTGTTTGGGAATATTCTGTGTCTCTTCAACTTCAGAATGTATGCTCCTGACAATGGATGCCCTCTCTGTTCTGGTTAGTAACAATTATCTACAGTAATTGCCTCTTGTTAACAAGCTCTCTTTTTTAAAAACAAAAGTAGGATGGCTAATAGCTTTCCTGCTTTCTTGTAGTGAATGTCTTACACCTCAAGCAAAGAAATGTAGGCTCTGGAGGGGGAAGGGAAGAGCCCTATGAAGAACAGCAGAAAAATACAGCATTATTGAAGACCCTCCATTTCCCAATTACACAAAAACTGAAACAGATAAGCTTCTGCATCTAATCGTGGTGGTGATAATGATGATGGTGGTGGTCCCTTATTATGTGCCAGGAACTTTATACATTTATCTCTAATCCTCAAAACTACTCTGCAAGATGAAGACTATTACATACACAAGAGAAAACTACAACTCAGAAGAAACCTAAGGTCACTCTTTGTCAAAGATAATTAGACAAATGCTATACTAAAATTTTTAATCTCATTCTTTCAAAAGATTTAGTAACTACAGAGCCCATTAAAACACACACACTTGCACACTCACACATAGGCACACTCACATACACAAATATCCCTCATTTTCTCCAAATTCCCACATTAACCCACACTGGAACAATAAAAAGTCCCCCAAACCATATTCAAATACACGGTAGATTTATTGGCCGTCTCTGCTATACAATGAGGTGAAAACATCCCAATACAGGACCTTCTAAACCCTGTTTGGGCTTCCTGCTGTAGTGGAAGCCCAGTGGCAAGCACACAGGCTGACGATCAGTGGACAGCAGAAGGGCACTGCTGCTGGTTCACATCGCTACAATGATTCATTCCATGGGCTCAGGGAATTTTTTGTTTTTTTCTTTCATAGCATCTTCCTCTGTTCAAACTCCTTCAAAAGCAGAAGACAGGGAGAAAATAAAAGATCCAAATTACATTCATAGTCAAAGTGATTCTGAAACCTCTTTAGGATTCTTTGTGACAGCCTCGGTTCCCATGCCCACCTCCCCGCCACCTCACCCTGCACTTGCAGCTGCTTGGGAGAGAGCGATATTTTGAGCCAGGAGCCGGGAGTTTCCCATGATCGCAGAATGAGCCAAACCGAACTGTGTTCGGCCTTGATCAACTTATGCGAGATAAACACAATAATATCTTTTTTCTTCCCCCTTTCAAAAAAGCACTTCCCCCTTAGAAGTTCAGAGTTGGAGTCATTCTCTCACAGCACAGCTCCCTCCTGCCTTGCTATTCCCCTCAATAAACTTCCTTTTCTGCTCACTGCATCTTGGTTTTCTGAGTGACACCGTTCTTACATTTTGGTGCCGAAACCTGGGATTGGGACACCAGCTCAATAGGGACTCCCGAGTTCGACCCAGGCCCAAGCCAGCCCCAGTCCTTGAACCTGGAGTCGCTCAGAACTCCATAAGTCGGTGGCTCAAGCTTTCCCTCTGGCTTGCTGACCCCTTCTGCCTCCTTTTTCCTCCAACCCCTCCCCACGACCACTGCTTACTCCCACTCAACACCGGCCCTCGGATTTAGGGCAGTCCCTTCACACAATCCCAGACACTCCCTTGCCATCCTGGCTAACAGCGGTTAATCCCGATGTCTGGGACACAAACAATTCCTCCGTCGCCTCTCACCATGCTCCAGTCTCTGTAACCCTAAAAGATGCCTCCCATGTCCCCAACAAACCTCAATACCCATTAACCTCCTTGGTCTTAAACGATCTGAAGCCTATTATAGACCACCTGCTAGGAGCAGGACTGCTCCAACCTGCCTCCTCTCCCACCAATTTCCCCATCCTAGTAGTAAAAAAATCCAACAGGACTCACCATCTTGTCCAAGATCTACGTGCAATCAATGAGGTCACTGTCTCTGTCAACCCCATCGTCCCTAACCCTTATTCCCTCTTGTCACACATCCCACCCCAAACCTCCCATTTTACCATCCTAGACCTCAAAGATGCCTTCTTCACTATCCCACTCTTCCCGGCCTCCCAAGACCTCTTTGCCTTCACCTGGACTGACGCAACCACAAAAATAACCCAGCACCTGACATGGTTAGTCCTGCCTCAAGGGTTTCGAGACAGTCCCCACCTCTTCAAGTCAAGCCCTAGCAGCCAACTTACAGCAGCTTAACCTTTCCCCAAGCGTCCTCCTACAGTACGTGGATGATCTCCTCCTCTCTAGCCCATCTGTAAACTTTTCTCATCTCCATACTGCCCAGCTCCTAAACTTTCTTGCCAGTCGGAGATACCATGAGTTGCGAAACAAAGGCCAGTTCTCTCCAACTCAGGTCACATATCTCGGACTCTCCATCACCCCCACTCATAAACACCTGACTCCAGAAAGAGAGGACCTAATAATGACCTTCCCCCTGCTCCATACTAAACAAGAATTCCTATCATTTTTAGGCCTCGCCAATTTTTTTCAGAACTTGGATACCCAATTTTGGATCCCTAGCCAAACCTTTATATCAGGCAACAGCTGGAGACTTGTCTGAACCCCTAGAAAACTCTAGAGCCCTACTTAAGCCTTTCACCACACTCAAAATAGCACTTGGTCAAGCTCCAGCCTTGGCCCTTCCAAACCCAAATAAACCTTTCCTCCTATACACCGACACAAAAGATGGTTTTGCTCTTGGGCTGTTAGCACAATGATATGGACCAGACCAATGGGTTATAGCCTATTTTCCAAACCACTAGATTCCCCCTTCCTAGGGTGGCTAGCCTGCCTCCGTGCCTTAGCAGCGGCAGCAATTCTCAGTCAAGAAACCCTTAAGTTAGTTCCCTTTGCCCAGGTAACAGTCCACTCCTCTCATGCTATTTCCAGCCCACTAACACACCAGGCCATCGCCGCAGCCTCCCCTTCCCGAATTCAGTTCTTATATGCCCAACTACTTCAAAATTCTCAAATCTCCCTACATAAATCAGCTCTTCCCCTCAACCCTGCCTCATTACTTCCCTTTCCCCACTCCCACACCCATACCCATGACCGCAATCAACATCTCTCCTCCTTTTAACACCCCTTCCCCAACATACAAGACACCCCTCTAGCACAGGTGGAATCCTGGTTTATAGATGGAAACTCACACAAGGTCGGCCCAAAAGGAGCAGGATATGCCATCACTACCCTCACCTCCATCACTGAATCGGGACACCTGCCTTCCAGTACCTCTTCCCAACAGGCAGATCTCATTGCCCCAACGCGGGCCTTAGCCCTTGCAAAGAGTCATCAGATCAATATATACACTGACTCTAAATATACCTTTCACATCATACATTCACACATATCAATTTGGAAAGAAAGGGGATACCTCACCTCAAAACACTTTCCCATCATCAACAAACATTTCATTCTCAAACTTCTACAAGCGGCTCTGCTCCAGAAAAAAGCAATGGTTATCCACTGCAAGGGACATCAAGTCAGGACAGATCTCATAGTTCAGAGAAATCACAAAGCAGACACTGAGGCAAAAAAACAAGCCCATGTCTCTTCCATCCTCCTTACAATGCTTTCCGAGGCACCCCCTTATGCAGAGGAAGAAAGACACGCCCTAGTTAAGCTTGGAGGAACCCAACAAAATGGGTGGTTTCATTTACATAACAAAATAATTCTCTCCAATAATCACAGTCAACATATCCTCACCAAACTCCAAAACCAATTTCACATAAGCGCAAGACCACTACATGCTTTATTATCCCAAACAATACATCACACTGGCATGCTAACCCAGCTAGAAAAAATATCCCAAAACTGCCCTATATGCCAACAAACCAACCCTCAAGGAAAATTAAAACTGCCTTTCCCCACACACCAAATTCGGGGACATCTTCCAGGTCAAGATTGGCAAATAGACTATTCACATGCCTCCAGTAAAGTGCCTCCGATATCTCTTAGTTTTTATTGACACTTTTTCCATGGACCGAGGCTTTCCCCACAGCTATGGAAAAGGCCTCTGACTTAACCGAAGCCCTCATTAATTGCATTATCCCTCGATTTGGACTTCCTTCCTCTCAATGGCCCTGTCTTTCTTTCACAACTATCACAGCAGGTGGCTCAGGCACTAAACATTAAGTGGCAGTTTCACATCCCATATCAACCTGTGGGCAAGCGCTCCTCGTGGTTTAGAAAAGTGTAGCCCCGGCCTGAGCATGACTGCCGCCGGCATCCTGGCCGTGCTTGTCTTTAAGTCTCAACATAAGGCTGTGTGCGGAACATGACTGACAACCACTCAGAGGGTTGCCATGGGAATTAGATTATGCTTTTATGCTTTAGAACTTGCTCTGCTTTCTTTATCTGTAGTATAACATAAACAATCTCTAGCAAGGGATGTATGAAACCTTGCACCTAATGCCAGTGTGGCCTCAAGAGGTTTGATAGACTCTGACACAGACTGGTCACTGTGCCCCCTGTATTCGTACATGTAATCTGTTATTGTTAGCTGCAACCCTAACGCCTCCAAACTATTGATGATTCATGAATCTTGACTTTGTATCTCTCGTGTGTATCCTCCTCAATAAAAGGCATGAGGGAAGAAGGTCTAATGGCTGTTCTCCCCTAGAGAGGCAGCCACCTTCCTTCCCCCAGACATAATAAAGTGTCCTGGATAAGTTTGTTCACCAGACATAATGAAATGTCCTGGGTAAAAGTTTGTTCCGCAAATAGAGAGGACCCAAATAAACAAAATCATAAATAAAAGATGAGAAATCACACTGATACAAAAAAAAAAAAAAAAAAAGTTTGTTCCGCTGTGGTCACGAAGACTCTGCTGGACAGAGCAGCTTCCAACCGAGCCTAGGGTGTGTGAGGCACCTCCACATCACCAACCCCAATCATCAGGGAAAGTAGAGCGAGCTAATGGACTATTAAAAATCCACTTAACCAAACTTAGCACCAAAATGCAACTCCCATGGCCCAAATTACTGCCTCTAGCCCTCCTCTGAATTCATTCAGCTCCCCAAAAGCCCCACATGCGCAGCCCCTTTGAAATCATGTATGGCAGGCCCTTACTTCTAGGCAACACTCCTCCTAAAAGTCAAACTATGGAGACTACCTCCCTATCCTCTCACACCTGAGATCCACCCTCTGAAGCCAGGCCAATTGACTCTACCCACCCCATATACTGATCACCAAGAATTCCCCATTACACCAGGAGACTATGTCTATCTTAAAGCCCTTACACCTAAAGCTCTCACTCCCCGGTGGTCCAGCCCACATCTAGTCCTCCTAACCACTCCCACAGCGGCTAAACTCCTAAATATCCCATATTAGGTACATTTCTCCTGTATCAAACTTGCTCCTCAGGTACCCGAATCTCCTCTAACCTCAGATCTTGGACCCACCATCACCCAGCTCATCTCCATCCAGGAAGAGACACAAGCAACCCCACCCACGTATTCCTGCACCCCCAAAGGAAATCTGATGGTAAAAATTACCCAAGCCCAACCCTCCTGTAAATGAGCTTTCCATGGACCCTATTTTTTACTCATCTCATCTCACAAGAACTTTTATTATACGAAAAGCCCCCTAGACTATCTCTCCATTTTTAGAGCACGTCTCGGATGCTTGGCTACAGGGCACTCTCAGCGACTACACCCCTGACAAAATTTACTTTTACACTTTCATCCTAATTCTGTCCCTCGCTGACTTACTCGAATCACCGTAACCATGCTGACTCCTCTCACAATTAGTTATCGCCCTGCTAACCTTTGCCACCTCACATCGACATCCTCTAGCCCCCACAATACAGCAAATAGCGCATTTAACCAACAAAACCAACTCCTAAATCTGCCCCCACTCCTCCCACCACCCAGACATTGAGGTAACAGCCTTCCCACCCAATCTCACCACCTTATATAACCTTACTGCCCACTTTCTCCCATCCCCCTACTACACGGGTTTGGTAGATTTCCCTGGAGCAGCCCAGGCAGTAGCCACAATCACTCATATTATAGGTACTGCTGCTCTCTGCATCTGTTTCAAACACGTCAATGGCACCCATGTTCAGCCTCGCTCCTTAAGCAAATTCAACCCTTCCTTTCTCTGCAAACACACCCTACACCTAGCTTCACACACTAAAGCTTGACCAAGAGCTCCTGCCCATCCTTACATATGAGCCCAAATTCACAATCATATCAACACTTCAGACTTTCCTGCTACCCCTACATGGGTCATGGATTTTCAATTTAACCAATACAGCCACACATTTCTTCACAAAATCCTCCATAATATTTGGTGCCAGTCAATAAATAATAAAACTCACCCCAGTTGCATTGCCATCACCAAAGTTAAACAGAGCCCTGCTATTTCCCTTCAAGGGACGGGAAATCACTTCCTATGTGGTACGCAACCATACCTAGTAATTCCTCCTTACTGGACTGGCACCTGCATGATAGTCGCTCTAATATTAGATGCCTCTATACTAAGCCCCCAGCAAATGGCCACTTCTGAAGCAATCCCCAACCTTGTCTCCTTCCTTGAGACCTCCCTCTTGTCCCACCCCCGACATGAACAAGACCAGCAGTGGTCTGAGTTTGGCACACATCCATACAGCAATCCTATCCTTGAACAACCGAGAATAGGGCACTCCATATAGAGAGGCTTCTTTTGGTTTGTAGGAATACCCCAACTAGAAAAATCAGTTCTAAATCTCTCTTTATCCTTTCAAGAACCTTGGAATGCCACCCTCCAACCTCTAGAATAACAGCAAGAATCTCTAAACAGTCTAGCAGACGTAGTTTTCCAAAACAGAAGGGCCCTAGACATCCTCACAGCCAAAGCAGGGGGGAACCTGCGCTGTACTAAACGAAACTTGCTGTTTTTACATTAACAATATAGGCATAACAGAAGAAAATTTACAAGTACTTAAAAAACACATTGACATTATTGCCTAAGCTAGAGAACGGGCATACGGAGAATCCTGGTTCAGAACTTTCCTCCCATACTTCTCCTCTCCCTTCAAAGTGATCCTAGTGCCTCTCATAACCCCACTGCTTCTCCTCCTATTAGTCCTTGCCCTTGGCCCTTGCTTCCTCAAACTGCTAGTTAACTTTATTCAAAAAATGATCCAATCCATGACAGCCTCTACCGTCCATAATGTACTCTTATTAAGATCTTTCAGATATCAACCCATGGTAAGAGTTGACCCCGAGCTGGCAGTCAATCCCCTCTCGTTGCCCTAAACTCTGCAGGAAGTCATTAGAGAAGAGAGATTCGATGACCCCTCCCCCAACCCGTCTCTGCCACCCCTCACCTCCTTTTATTAAAACAAAAAGGCTAGAATGACAGCCTTGGTTTCGATGCTCCCCCAACCCCTCACCCCCTCACTCTGCACTTGCAGCTGCTTGGGAGATAGTGATATTTTGAGCCAGGAGCCGGGAGTTTCCCATGATCGCCGAATGAGCAAAACTGAACTGTGTTCGGCCTTGATCAGCCTCTGCGTGATAAACACAATAATACCTTTGTTCTTCCTCCTTTCAAAAAAGCACTTCCCCCTTACAAGTTCGGAGTTGGAGCCACTCTCTCATGGCATGGCTCCCTCCCACCTTGCTACTCCCCTCAATAAACTTCCTTTTCTGCTCACTGCATCTTGGTTCTCTGAACAACACCACTCTTATACTTTGAACAAACAAAAATCACAGGCATAAAATATACCTGGTTCAGGGTACTTGAACAAAAAATGACAGCTTTCAAATCAGTCTGTGTCAACTTGAATTTCACTGAACTAGATGGAGAGCTTCAATTTTACATATCCTAAACATGGGAACCAAGAGGCTGTGAGTTATACTTATTTTTCTACTTCAGTATTATTAATTAGGAGTTGACAAACCTGACTGGGCTTATTCAAACCTTTAATGCAATACATAAACCACACTGGTCTTTTTAACAAGCAATGGAAACAGGTTTGCTTAGTTTCTCAGAGAATAGAACTAAACACAGATTTAGTTAAGATTTAAACAAAATGTCAAGAACCTCAGAAATATCTGTAAAGGAAACAATACTGGAAATCACATTTCTCTAGATTATAGCAATTAGAATACAACCGATGTGTCTGTAGATGTCTGCTGCCATTTACTGGAGTAAAATGGTAACACAGGTCTCCAATGTGACTTTTTAAGCACTGGCTTTTTTCCTTCTTTCCCTTTTAAATAAAATCTGTCTTCACACACTAACAAATCAGATTCTTTTCAAACACTATGGCACACAGTACATATTCCAAAGAATCAGTAAAACAAGGAGTTCATTTTATAATCCCTAAAACAAGGACAAGGATTGCGCCATTCCCCCCTGGGAATACAATTTAGGCTTGTTTTCAGGGTACAGTATTTAAAAAGTTTTGTTATTCGTTTGCTTTTTTGTCAAGTCTATAAATCACCATAAAAAGAGAGCCTTGAAAGATCATTCAAAGAAACAGGCTGAAAATCATTACAAAGAGTTACTAAAGTACTAAATCTTAAGAAAATTTAAACCATAATGTCCTATTTAAAAGGGAAAAGAAAAGCAAATGTTTAAGTTAAAGTCCATCCTCCACCTGTGACATTAATGGCATCCCAACCCAGCCAGGGCTAGGAACTAAAGGCTGGAATACCCACCATCTTCTATAAGCCTCCCTCCGCCTTGACTTTTCCTTATCCAGGGCTAATTTCTTGTTACTCAGCCTCTAACCCTCTGCTGCTAGAAACAGAAACCTATGGGATCAGGGTAACTGTATCCCAAAGGCCCTCCACTGGGGGGGCGGGGCATGAGGCAATTTTCAGCACCACTCCTAAAATGGAATCCACGGTATTTATGGTCCCTAAAATGCTTTTTCACACACTATATCTTGCCACTCACAAAAGAGCAAATCCCAACTGTTTAAAAAAAAAAGTCTTAAATCAGAACATTATTCCTGGCCATGCCCAATAGGACAGTAGGACATAAACAGAGTTGTTAGGAACTGTTAAGCTGCACACTGGGAAGAACGAACAGGTCTCCAGGTGCCCAGAGTGGCCCGAGGGTGGCCACACACTACAAGGCCCATAACATTAGAGGAGTACTGAGAGCTCACCTTATAGATGGTGGTTCCCAGCTGTGCAGGAGACATGCTGACCACAACTCCTGCGCTCTGCAGGGCTGAGATCTTCTCTTTAGCTCCACCTTTTCCTCCAGCAATAATTGCCCCTGCATGGCCCATTCTCCTGCCAGGAGGAGCCGTTAGACCAGCAATGAAGGACACCACAGGCTTGGCTTTGGGACCCTGAAAAGTGAGATTTTCAACACTAATGAAGAAGTTGATTAAAACTGAACATCAATTTCATGACTGTCAGTAGACGGCTTGGAGAGGGTCTATCATTCATCCTCATTAAGAAAACCAACACAGATAAATATTAAGCTGAGAGTGAAACCCTCTGTGATGACACTTCATTTGCATAATAAATTTCATGCAAATTTATCTGTTTAGATATTATACCTCAACTTCACTGGTACAAACTATTATACAAATACATACAAGAAAGCACCCCTGAAAATATGTTATATGATTTGTGATAACAATGAATTAAAACACATGATCAGGCTGTTTTACTTGAACCTGATTTTATGTCTTAATTCACTACTAGTTCATCCTAATAAACCTGCTAAAATAAAAAAAGATGAGGCAGGCAGGTACACTGGGAAGAAGTAGGAGACACCAGACTCCCTGTCAGTTGACGAGAGCTGCGTGAAGTTGGATGAGGCACATCACCGCACTAGACTCTGCTGTCTCCTCTACGAGATGAAATGGCTCAACTAGACTGACTGCCAAGGGCCCTTTCTCCTCTCAAACCCTATGATGTTTAAGAAGAAAAATTCAGACTAATTTTATTCAACAAATTCATTCTAATGTGCCACCTCTATGTGCATAAATATCACTCTATTATATTCCTGAGGTAAAAATAAAAACCCACACACAGAAAATATAAGAAGTCCTGTGCTCTAGGCTTACAGTATAGTTTGAAGAAATAATATAAACTATGTATATATATATACACCAATCAGTTAAGAGATGCCTTAAAGCAATATATAAATATGTGGTTAGGTTTCACAGTGAATGAAAATACCAGGTTCATAATAGGAGTCCCAAGACCACAAGGGATCCAGTTAAAACAGAGAGGCCTGTGGAGGGCAGAATGTGAGTGAGCAAAACAGGAGTGACTCTGGGTGCCTTCCTTCAGGCACTAACTAGCACCTTCCCTTAGACCAGCAGGTCTCAAATCACTTGGTCTTGGGACCCCTTATACTTATAAAAATTATTGAGGATTCCAAAGAACTTCTGTTTATGTAGGTTGTATCTGGTATTTACTGTATCAGAAATTAAAACTAAAAAAATTTTATAAATACTTTTTAATTCATTTAAAAATAACTTTAAAACTACAAAAAATAATTTAGTAAGAAGAGTGGCATTATTTTACATTTTTACAACTCCTGACTGTCTAATAAAATGCAAACAGATTTTAATATCTGCTTTTGCACTTAATTTATTACAATATGTTGTTTGAAGTGCAAAAAGAAAATCCAGCCTCACACACATTATGTAGTTGGAAAGGGAGAAGTACTTTAATAGCCTGTCAGACAATTGTGGATATTCTTCTTTGAAACTACATGAACTTCAAGTGGTAATTTCTTAAAGGTTAGATGCAATGTTAGAATCTGAAACCATAGCAAAGAACTTTTTGTTCTTTGTTACTTTAAACTCTCTTAGTCTGCCTTGCACTTTGAATGGATCTTTAGCCTACAATGACTTTGTAACATGCTTTTGGCCAGATGAAAAATACAAGTTGCTGAGTTATGTAGATCTTCCCAGTGCTGACACATTTCATTATTCAGTATCAACAAATCACGCTCATCAGTATCATCACTAATCTCATTAGAAAAGTCTTTAGTAGGGGGATGTTGTCAAGTTCACAGTGGCAGACATAAGTTTTCCAAAATATTAATATTCACTGGAAGCTCAAACTGTATCATTGGCAACAAATATTATGAATTGTTTTCCTTGACATGGCAGGTTTGCTTTGTTCCTTTTTTGAGAAAAGGTCTGCCAAATACCTAAGTATTAATCACCAGTTTGTCTGTTGTTCTTTTGGGTAAAACTGGTGTTCCACAAAAGAGGAAAAAAAAAAAAAGTAGCTAGTTCAGCTCAAAACTCAATTGGGAAAGTGCTTTACTTCCCATTTCATCACAAACTGACTCAAGGGTTAAGATTTAATTAAATTTCAAAAAAATGAAACTAGACCACCAGCTCACACCATAAACCAGAATAAACTCAAAATGGATCAAAGACTTAAATGTAAGCCGTGATACCATAAAAGTCCTAGAGGAAAAAATAGGCAGGAAAATTTCAGATATCCCACGTAGCAACATTTTCACTGATATATCTCCTAAGGCAAGGGAAATAAAGGAAAGAATAAACAAATGGGACTACATCAAACTAAAAAGTTTCTGCTCAGCTAAAGAAAACATCAGCAAGATGCAAAGGAAACCAACCATATGGGAAAATATATTCGCCAATGACATCTCAGACAAGGGATTGATCTCCAAAATATATAAAGAACTCATACGACTCAACACCAAGAAGACAGACAACACAATTAAAAAATGGGCAAAGGACCTGAACAAACACTTCTCCAAAGAAGACATACAGAGGGCCCATAGACATATGAAAGTATGCTCAACATCACTAGCCATCAGAGAGATGCAAATTAAAACCACAATGAGATACCACCTCACACCAGTCAAAATGGCAATCATCAACAAATCAACAAACAACTTGTGCTGGAGAGGATGCGGAGAAACGGGAACCCTGGTGCATTGCTGGTGGGAATGCAGATTGGTGCAGCCACTGTGGAAAACAGTTTGGAATTTCCTTAAAAAACTAAAAATGGAACTGCCTTTTGAACCAGCAATTCCATTGCTAGGATTATATCCAAAAAATCCCGAAACACCAATTCAAAAGAACCTATGCACTCCAATGTTCATAGCAGCACTATTTACAATAGCCAAGTGCTGGAAACAACCTAAATGCCCATCTGTAGATGAGTGGATCAAAAAACTGTGGTACATTTACACAATGGAATTCTATGTAGCAGAAAGAAAGAAGGAACTTCTACCATTTGCAACAACATGGATGGAACTAGAGAAAATTATGCTTAGTGAAATAAGCCAGGCAACAAAAGAAAAATACCTTATGCTGTCACCTATTACAGGAAACTAATGAACAACACAAACAAATGAGCAAAATTGAACCAGAGGTATGTAAACAAGAAGTAGACTAACAGTAACAAGGGGGGCGGGGGGGAGGAAAAGAAAGGTGTAAGGGGATGGGTCAAGTTAAAAAATATATATATATATGAATGACCCACAGACAGGTGCAACTGAGTGGGGACTAAATGTGGGGGAGGGGAGGGACAGGGTGCAGGGAAACAAGAGGGCTAAAAAAGTGAGACAACTGTAATGGAAAAACAAACAAAAATTTTTTAGTGGGGGAAAAATGAAAATATGAAGAATGGAAATGCCAGTTCAGTGAATATTAGGACAAAGATTTTCCATCACGTTGTATATTTTTCTCCCTATTTGATCCCTCCAGAGTTTGGCATTCTAAACAGGTAAGTAATGACATAAATTCCTTTGCATAGAACTAATAAGACCAGTTGTCAACAGAGGTTCTTTTTTTTTTTTTTTTCTGACCAAGTCTTTGACTGGAATGTCAAGCCTAAAGGAAACATACTTGGGCTCAGATTGTTACCAGAAAGCCCTGAGGAACTGGGAATGACTTTCAAAGGTAATAAAAGCCCGTGAGATAAAAGGCCTGGTACCATGGTTGGTTGTGCGGTCCACAGCAATCTTTCCAGGGAAGGAACGAAGGTTGTTTTCCTGAAAGATGGCTAGAAGGGACCTTAAGGCACAAGGAAAGACCAGAAAGACTTGGAAAAAACAGGTGTGTACAGGCAAGGATGAATGCCAGATATGTGGCACAGCTTCTGTGCCCTGAAGAACAGACTGAAGGTCACCCCAAATATTCCTTGGGTAAGTTCCAGCAAAGCAGAACTAAAGATCATAAGTGATCATTTGCTGCTCTTGTTATGTTTATGCAAACGAACAGGATAAATTAAAAATGGACTTAATGTAGTCCCTTTAAAGACAAGGAGGGTAACCTTAGGGAGAAAAATTATTATTCAAGGAAAATCACAATGATCAGTAGTAGAGTATAAAACAGGGCAACTAACTGTCTTAAAAGTTTCTTCTCCAGATTTAGAGACTTGTTTGCGGGTTATGTTACATAAATTAACACGTGTTTTTTGTTTTCAAAGGACATAAGCCTATGATCGCATTACCTGAGTGATTATCTGTACGCATAAGCCTCACTTAATCCTCTCTGCAGCGCTGCCTCCTGAGACTCAACGGTTTGGCTGAACTAAATGGCTGGGTTGGGGAAGAATGGGGTGGTCTGTGGGCTTCACTTTAAAACGGGTTTCTCTTTTCTATCCTAATGACTTGGACAGAAAAGGCCCAGAGGTCTGAGAGGGGGAAAAACCTAAACTATTTACCTCAGCCCAAACTAAGTATAATGGGCAAAACGGTTTTGGACAGGCGAGATGTGCCTAGCACACCTTCTTACAAAGAAGCCTTTGTTTTTTTTTCCCTAATATGGAACATTGAAAAATTAATCCCTGCCTTTTGTCATCTAGTAGTTATGGATTGAATGATGTCTTTTAACCCTTTTCGCCAAATCTGTTGCCCCCAGAACACAACAAGGACACCAGCCTGTTAAACCAAGCACGCCATTGACCGGAGACAGCCAACTGACCTGGAGTCTGCACGATCCTTCCCCATGTGGGAAGGCCACCCTCCCCTCCACACCCCCACTCTTATTAGGGTTTTCTGGACCCAAGGGTAGGTAGGACGACGACCATGTCCAGCTTGAAGCAGCTAGAGGAGCTTGAGACCTTCGCCCATTGTCCTTTACAAGATTACAAAGGGTCCTAATATTTGAGAGGGGGGGGATAGTTAATTTTTACGAACCAGGGGTATGGACTTGGGGGGGATTGCTGGGGGAGGGGGGTGCTGGGTGGAGGGGAACAAGGGGGAGAAAATTGGAACTGTTGTAACAATATAATCAATAAAAAACATTAAAAAAAAAGATTTAATTAAATTAATGGCTTTTACTGCTTCATCAGGACATTCTTAAATAAAACTGGTTTTTGTTTCTTTCTTTTCTTTTTTTTACTGGAGTACATGGCAGTGAATGGTGACTGGCTCAGTTTGCTTCCATTGCCCTGGTTCACACTAAGGTCCCAGCATGCCAGGTCTCACGTGCTCTGACACTGGTCACTGCAGCCTCGTCTCCCACCACCTGCCCTGCTCTTCACCTTCCAGTAATTCCAGACTGCTCTGCCTCTGCTCCTCTGCTAAGGATGTTTCCCATCCTCCTTGGATTCCTGGAAAATTTCTACTTAACTTTTAAGATCTCTCAAGACCCTTCTTCCTCCATAAGCCTTTCTGACTCTTCCTCCCGCACTCTCCTTACAATGGATCATCTTCTTGTCCAGGGGCCCCACGGTGCCTTTCACACACTTCTCTTACGCTCGGTACACTAGCTGGAAATTATTTCCCACGTGTTCCCCCTCCTAAACTATGAATTCTCTGAACACAGGGACTATGCCCTCACTGAAAAAGAAAAGACCCCACCAGTCATTTATCCATCACTCATGGGCTCTCAGAGGCTCTGAGCATCTCATAAATGAGTGGCACTAGTTCCCCTTAGTCTCTGTGTCCCTATACTCAGATAGTGGGAGTACTGCACTAGAAAGGAACAAGATGATGAAGAGCCTAAAATGCCAAACACGTTTACACCCCACCCCATTAACAAAGAATAGTGTCGCTTGAGATTTTTAAGCAGAGAAAAATACAATTAAAAGATGTTGAGAGAAATGTAGTATGAAAATAGGATATAGAAATGATGACAAGAGTGAAAGTCTAAAAACAGAACGACCAGTTAAGATGCCATCAATATCATTTGAGCAGATGCAGAGGACTATGGATACTTGTCCTTAACTCCTGAAATCTGACACCCGACCCCTCTGTGCTGTGATGGGGAAGTCAAGCAGACCTGGTATGAATCCCACTTCTGGTTCACTGTTGTACACGTACCACAGGCAAGTCATTAACCTCCCTGTGCCTGTTTCCTCACTTATAGGAGAAGGACAAAGGGTCAATATAAAGGTTAAACAACACTACTTTTGCAATAATTGTCCTCACTGTAACAATGATAAAAATAGTAGTTGTAGCAGCAGATAACATTATTGAGGTTCACCCTGTGCCAGGTATTGTGCTAAGTGTAATATGTCAACTCAGCTCTCTACCTACAATCTTGTCCCTAACAGGTTCCCAATAAAAAGGGATAGAAAAATATCTGCCAAATGAAACAAAATGTATATGTTTAGTTTTTCCCATTAAATTCTAAGGTATTCAAGGGATTCAGAGTTAGGATTAAATACATTTTAAAATTCACTTTTACAAACTGTAAATCTTTTTGTCTGAAAACAAGTCGATTTTTAACTAAATTTCAAACTTTACACTTTTCTGAATTCAAGACACTCTAATAACATCTTTCTCCAGTCTCCTAATAGCCTATTTATTCTTGCACTACATTTATCGGTACCTACTGCACCAAGGACACCAGTTCCCTACTGTCCATAATGGTGTCGAGTGACAGTCAGATATTATGCATGCCTTGTAGAAGGTATAAGCCAAGGCAGTGTGAATAAAAACAGCTGGCATGTCAGATGGGACATGATTCTGAAAAGAAGGCGAGAGTGGGGTGTGAGGGACTGGAATACTGTACCATGCTCAGTCTGACCTTTACCCTACATATAATGAGAAACTGTGATGGCTTAAAACCACGAGGGAGGCGGCACTGCTATCAGTTTCAGAAGGGCAGATAATCTGGGTGACCAGAAGCAGAATGGCCTGGGTGGCGGGAGGGAAAGGAGCAGAGAGAGATATCAGGGATAAATTATCAACATGGCCCAGGTGAGATAACATGAGGGCCTGAACCAGAACAGAAGGACTAATTATAGGTGATGCTCTGAATCTCTACATACTACCAAGATCTCAGGGACAGATATTAGTAACTGAGTGGAGATGAGAGAGGAGGAAGAGATATAAAATGGTTCTGAGGTTTCTGTCTTGAAAACTGCATGAAGGATGATGTTGTTGATATGCAATAACCTTCACACTTAAGGAATTGGCACAGAAAGTAACTCCAGGGAACATAAAGAAGAGAAGAACCTGGAGAAAAACGAAGAGCACGGAGCGGACTAAGATGGATTGAGGCCACTGCCATGACCTTCTGCAAAACTGTCAGGAGAGTAAAATTCAACAACAGCAGCAGTAAGTAGCTCAATAAGAGCACTTATTGTGTGCCTGGGGCAACTCTGTATATGTTCCTGAGACATTTAAACTCCACAGTCCTTACAATAATGCTAGGACGCAGTCACCACTGTAGCCCTGTTTTGCCAAAGAGAAAACTAGGCACAGTGAAGTAAAGTAACATGCCCAAGGTCACAAAGATTCTAAGTAGTAGACAGATGCCAGAGTGCTGAGGATAAGGGAGTGAATAAAAATTAAGGAAAAAGAAGAAAGTGAGGGGAAAGTCAAGCTACATCTTATACAGAGATCAGAGTTAAAAATCACCACTACAAGAAAATCAAGTATAGTCAAAATAGTCCTTGAATATTCCTTAAATCACATATAAATATGCATTGTTTTACGTATACTACTCCATATGTGCTATTATTGGGTCCTTTAGCTCTCTAGTATTCATTATTTCTCTATGGCATTTGATCCATTCACCTCAATTTCTTTCACAGACACAGAAAATTCTCTCCTCCCGCCTCCCTGTCCTCCTGAAGGTGCTTCCTCATTCACCAGTGTCAGGGAAATCCTGGAAACCACTTGCCAGTTTACCCCAGGCCTTTGCAACAGCGGCCAGAACACACATTCACTGAGTGGGGGCTGGTGGGCACCGAGCTGCTGCGGTCACCACTGTGCCCCCTCTCTCTTCTTCACCCAGAAACAGAGCTTATTCCCTTAAGCTAAATGAAATTATGATACAAATCCACACCACTCTTGACATTTAATTCTAAAGGAGAGGCAACAAGGAAAGCCAACATAGATAATAAAGCTTTTCTACTTGGCCTCTGAAGGGAAGTACTGCTCTGCAAAGAAAGACTGAAGCTAGAGGGAGGTGAGATCCTGGAAAAGGTGTGAAAGATAAGATCTTTCTAAGGTTGGCCTGGAAAAAGAGAAAGAGCACATATCCCCTAAGGGCAAGAGAAAGAAAAAGCACATTGGCAGCTCAGTGAGGGCTTCCAAGTCAATGACCTCAACTGTCCAATGACCCGCAAGGTCCATTCAGCAGGAGGCCAGCTCCCCTGCCACAGAGGTGTGCAGAGATGCCTGGGGAGGAGGACTCAGTGGAGAGCAGGCACTGGGGGAAAGGGAGAGGAAAATCACCGCAGAAAGTTTTCTAAGTGGCCGGTACTAAAGGCCCAGCTCAGAAAGCTTTGATTTTATCTTTCATGTTTTCTTGAAGAAGTAATCTTTGAGAAAATAAAAATAACTTCTAAAACAAGCCACTGGTATTATTCAAGAGCAAAGAGGAATATATTCCCAAAGCCAAATTTACTGAATTATGTTGCTTCAAAAATTCTGCAGCATTTTCTTCTGCATTACCACCAATTTCACCAATCAGGATAATGCCTTCTGTGGCTGGATCTTTCAGAAAGACATCAAGGCAGTCAATAAAATCTGTGCCATTGAAAGGATCACCTCCAATGCCTGAAAAAGTCAAAGAATACCAACAGTATGAAAATTAGACCAAGAAATGTTATTTCAACTCATTTCTTATTTTGCCTACCGCTCTCACCAATATTTTCAAATGTATCATTACTCTTGCACTAAACTTTTTTTTTAATCACACAAAATGGTACATTTGTTTATAATATTACATGAATCCTGAGTAATGGCTGGATTCTCATACTCACAAAGCAAAACCTTTTTGTTTTAGTTCCTTTACCAATCCTCTTCCCTTCCACAAAATTATCCCTAGATGACTGTTTAAAGATGAGCATTTTAAGAAAATGTATGTTTGTGTTGCAAGTGAGAACGTCTTCTCTGATTAAATATTTAACAACTTTCTCTGCACAAACTAACTATTAATGAGTCAAATTTCAGAGGAACCACTCACAAGTTTTAAGACAGAAGTCCCAGTGAGGGACAGGCAGGAGGGTGCGCTGACCTCTCCTCCCCTCAGATCCAGCGTGGGTGATGACAGAGACTACACACAGGGGCTCTACTCCAAGCACATGACATTTAAGAGCAAGTACTGTACTTGAATAGAATTAAAGTAAATATTTCTTACAGACTGGGTGCCACGTTTTATTAAAGTTATAAACTTACTGAAGGCAAGACTGATTTCCTTTTTAATACATCCCTGAAGAATGAAGTTCAGGAAGGAAAACAGCATTTATTGAGTGATAAGTACTATGTCTTAGCATATGTTAGACCTACCATCTCCTAATTCTTCCAATTTCTGTGACATAGACATTATTAGTCTTGATTTATAAATTAAAAACAGAAACTGAGTAACATGAAATGGGCAACTCTTTTCAAAATCTTTCTTATACTCCATCATCCTGTTACCCAAAGTCTAAGACTGTGCTTTACACACAGAAAAGCCTGATTTGGATTTGAGTCTTAATAAAAATACTCCATGGCCATATTTTATAATTTTTTGTTATAACAAGCTATTTTTCAAAGCTTTTTAAAAGGTAGTCTAAGAATCTGAGGAAATATTTAAGCAAATGAGACATTTGCCTGGCTTTTGGCAACAAATAACAAAATTATTTAAAAATGCAAAAGACTTTTTTACTTTTAAAAGTAGGAGGCAGTATAAGATACAGCAACAAAAGTGGTTCTGGGAGCTCAACCTTCCTCAAAGTAGATTTTCTCACTAACTTTTCAGCTCAGTGGTACCTTATATGTTACCTTAAGAATTAGATAATGAATGGCAAAGAATTTAGTAACTGTGAAGCATTGAATTATATAGCTTATAATGATAGCAAATGATAATTATAGAAACAAAAGCTCTAATACGAAGGACTACTTGTTCACAGTAAGTGATGTTTTCAGGCACCAAGGCTCCCTGAAGCCACGTGTCTGAAGATGGAATCTTGGGACCACGGATCTTGAAAAATACAGCAGAGCTTCACGCTTACACAAATTGAATTCGAGATCATAAGATCTTTTTAATAAAATGGTATCAAAACCTCTTGCAAATAATCAATACGACTATTATTGCACGCAATGAAAATACTGCATTTCAATAAAATTATCTGAGCAAAAATCCCTCACCAATGCACAAAGACTGCCCCAATCCAACTTGTGTTGTTTGGTGAACTGCTTCATAAGTCAGGGTGCCAGATCTGGACACAATACCTTAAAGAAAGAGAATTCAAAAATATTAGATTGTGTCCATATGATAGACTACCACAGGATAAACTAAACTACAAATACAAGTACATATAAAATCCATTTCATGATTTGTCATCCAAATCAACAATATTGTCAAATGATGAAATAAGAAAAAAAAAGACTTAAATTAAAGCAGGGAGCTCTTAAAAATTAGTTCTAGGAGAAAGCACATTATTAGTTACGGTTATTTTATGATCTACAAACGCAGTGTAAGAAAGACCTAAATCACCTCTACTAAGAATCTTCAGAAAAGGGATAACAGTATCCACATGAACTTAGTAGGTACAATCCTGCTTAGGATTGCAGAACATACAGATCAGACTTATAGATACCCGAACTATTAAACCACCAAAACCTTCAGACTGTAACATTTAGTTGCATTTAGTGATGCTGTCTATCTCTCCCACAATTATTTTTCTAATAATTTTTAAATAATATATAGGCTTTAAAGAAAACTGGGAAAGAAGGTCACAAGCCCTCTGAGTTCAAGTCTGCCACCTAATTTCCTTTATACAATGGGCCTATGTGAAAGAACATAATTTCACATCTGGACAAGGTGTGATATGTAGGGGTGGGGATGGTAGCAGCGAGACATCTTCTCTTGTAGTTCAATAGGCTTGGCTGAACTACAGGAAAGGTAATTTGTTTCATACTACAATCTATATATGAGTGGATCCCTAATTTTAATAGGTTAGGAAGTGTAAATGAATAAGTTCAATTATTAGAACATAATATATAACAATATATTTTTAAGCGATTTTATTTATTTATGTTCAGAGAGAGGGGAAGAGAGGGAGAAAGAGTGGGAGAAAAACATCACCATCAGTATGCGAAAGAAACATCCATCAACTGCCTCTAGCAGAACCCCAACCGGGAACCTGGCCTGCAACTCAGGCATGTGCCCCGATAGGAAATTGAACAAGCAATGTTTCAGTTTGCAGGCTGGCACTCAGTCCCCTCAGCCACACCAGCCAGGGCATCATATAACAATTAAAAGTAAATAAATAAAACAACAAATTTTATATGAACTAAATCAGTGCATGAATTCTGGGGTGGTGAATAATTCCAGTGTCCATGGTTTGCTTTCTTTAAACTTCTGTCTTTTTAAGAACTTAGAAGATATTTTTCTAACAATAGTGATACCCTATCAGGGCAAGCACAATAGAATTCTTGTCAGACTAAGACAAAAACCATAACCATAAGCCACCTTCATTTTGTTATAGCATATTCTTAGTTGTACATTACTATTGATATATACTCATGGGTTGTGCATAAATATCCAGCTTCTCATAATGAATTTGGGTGCACATAACTTCAGATTCTCAGAACCAGTAAGTCACATTGAAAGGCATGAGTGGACTTTCATCGGTGCTAGATGGTGCCTTACAGACCACTGTCAGATTGTTGTTCTGTATTGATTTCACCGCACAGGAAGAGCTACTTCACTCCCTGACACTTGCTCATTTCATATGGAACTCTGTGCCAACTCCCCAGCCCAGCATCATCCCAATCTTTCTCTCCAGACTTTGTTTCCCATCTTCCACGCTAGTGAAAGTGATTTATTCTTCAATTATTCGCATTTGCTCTTTGAAGTCATTCCTTTTCTCCTACTACCTGGTTCAATAAGAGACCACCCATGGTGCTCGAGATTCTGTGGTTGACTGGTTCCTTGCTAGAATGTGACCTTTAGGGGGTCAGTAAACTAAATTACAAATACAAGTGGATGTAAAGTCCATTCCAGCCCTGGCTGGTGTGGCTCAGTGGATTGAGCGACAGCCTGCAAATTGAATTGGGCATCAGTTCAATTCCCAGTCAGAGCACATGGCTGGGTTGAGGAGAAGCGCACAGATGTTTCTCTCACACACCGATGTTGATGTTTCTCTCCCTTTCTTCGTCCCTTCCCCTCTCTCTAAAAATAAATAAAAACTTTCTTCAAAAAACAGATGATCTTAATAGATATTTCCAGAACTTTCCACCCCATCTCAATAAATTTAACAAGATAGAAAAATAAAATAAAACCCATTCCATAATTTGTCATCCACTGTTTCCCACCCCTGTGTTCTCTGCATCAAGCTAGTTCAAGCACAAGAGCTCAGTAAATATTTACTGAATGAGTCAAAACTAAAAACCCTTCAATGGAGTATGACCTTCCGCTTAAGCAAAATCTAATTCCAATAGTTTTAAGACCATTCACTAATTGGATGCTAATTCTAATTCATAATAAGTGAAAACCACTACCACCATTCCTCCTGTTTCCTATCAGTGTTTCCCTATTCTCAGAGCTTTCTTCTCATCTAGGTCCTCTCCTTACCACAGTCCCTCCTCTGTGGAACCTTTCATAACTGTGGTTAGGTAGGTAATGCCTACTACCTATTGATTTGGTGCCTTTAGCTTTTAAACAAAGTAAATGGTAACTTCTTAGTCATATGTAATTGTGTGCAATTATCTAGCCTCCTTTCCACTCTATTCCTACCTGATTCTTATAACACAATGATCAACATCCTAGATCAGCAATTTTCAACTGCTGTGCAGCAAGAGGCACACTGGTGTGCTGCAAGTAAAACGTGTAATATTTGACTCTTCAGTCAGGGGCATTGACTTCTTTTCCCTTAGATTGTCAAATAAAGGAATGACAACAGTCAACATACCAATAGCCGTCTGGTGTAAATGAATCAAAATTATAGCTAACTTTGTCAGTTTGGCAAAATACATATTTTTGGTGTGCTGCAGACTTTGAGTAATTAGTTTATGTGCTCATGAGAGGTTAAAATTTGCTGTTCTAGATTATTGGGAACAACAACTATTTTATTCTAATCTTTTGAAGGATCATTATAACAATCAGTGAAAAGCAACACCCGAATGTTATCATTCTTTTAAGGGGCTTTGATCTGATTATAAAAATGATATGTAAGTTACATAAATGCAAACCATACACACTGAAGATAATGAAAGTGATGATTTTAGGGTATATTACTCTGCCATCTTTAAAGTATATATAGTAAAAAAAATTATCACTTTAAAATATCTATCATAAGGATAATCCTGCTTCTGAAAAGTAGAGGTACTTTCCTCTATTCTCCCTGCTAAGTAAAACTAAAAAGCTTGGGCAATATACAGGGTGAGCCAAAAGTAGGTTTATAGTTGTGAGCACATGAAACACTGTTTAGTCTTGTATTATTTATTAATTATTGCATTATTTGCCATACAAACAACTGTAAACCTACTTCTGCCCCATCTTGTATATTAAACAAATGTAAAATAATCTCTGAAAGATGGAGAAGGCAGAGTGGGTAGGCACCTTGAGACTCAAGAAATGATACAGTAGTGAGTTCCCTGAGTTTTCTTGTCTCATGTATCCCAGACATGAAGCTAAAAATAAGCCAGCATCCCAGAAATATATGTAAAAAAAAACCTCCCCCAAAAGCCTGCTCTCTCTAGCTGAAGAACCAAGAACAGGACAGCATAGTAAAACAGAAAACTTTTAGGCAATAACCACTCCATACCAATTAAAGACTAGAAAAAAATTGTACCTCCACCCCCATTCACATGAGCAAAGGCCAGAGAGGAATGCTAGGCTTCCACATTTACAAGGCTATAATGAAGCACCCAACACACCTGCCAAGAAGGTGAAAGGAAAGGCCCAGTAGGCAATTGGGACTTTCATCTATGGAAGCTGGTAATTAGCCCTGCCCCACCGCCACGAGTTCAGTGGAAACCCTGTGAGGAGACTGTATATCCATCCTCAGGCTTCTGAGGACATTAGCACTGGTATCAAAACAGAAATAGACAGTGCATATAATCATATTTTCTCTCCACACCTTCTTAAAAACTTTGTAGTAACACATACTCTATTTTTTTAAATTATATTTTACTGATTATGTTGTTAGAGTAGTTCCAATTTTTTTCCCCCTTTGCTCCCCTCTGCCCAGTACCCCTCTTCCCTCCAGCAACTCCACCCCTCTTAGTTCATGTCCATGGGTCGTGCATATAAGTTCTTTGGCTTCACCCTTTCCTATATTATTCTTAACATCCCCCTGTCTGTTCTGTACCAACCAATTATGCTTCTTAGTCCGGGCACCACTTCTTCATTTCTACCCTTACCCCTCCCAGCTGATAACCCTCCAAATAATCCCCATACCTGATTCTGTTCCTATTCTTGTTTGGGTAGGTGGATTTTGTTTTTATTTTTTAGATTCAGTAGCTGATAGTTGTGAGTTTGTTGTCATTTTAGTGTTCATAGTTTTGATCTTCTTTTTCTTAAGTAAGTCCCTTTGACATTTCATATAATAATGGCTTGGTGATGATGAACTCCTTTAGCTTCACCTTGTCTGGGAAGTACTTCATCTGCCCTTCCATTCCAAATGATAGCCTTGCTGGATACAGTAGTCCTGGTTGCAGGCTGCCTTTCATCACATTGAATACTGCTTGCCAGTCCCTTCCTGCCTGCAAAGTGTCCTCTGATAAATCAGCTGATAGTCCTATAGGCACCCCTCTGTAGGCAACTCTCCACCTCTCTCTTGCTGCCCCCAGGACTCTGTCTTTATCTTTCACACTTGGTATCTCAGTCATGATGCGTTCTTGTGTGGTTCCCTCTGGGTCCAGCTCACCTAGAACCCTCTATGCTTCCTGGACCTGTATGTCCATCTCCTTTGCAAAATTTGGGAAGTTTTCCTCATTTTTTTCAATTCTTGCTTCCTCATTCTGCACTGGTTGACTGCTTTGTTCTCCCTTATGTTCCAAATCATTGATTTGAACCCCGGTTTCCTTCCCTTCACCATTGGTTTTGTGTGAATTTTCCTTCATTTCACTTAGCATAGCCCTTGCTTCTTCTCTTATGTGTTTGCCATAGTCAAGCATATCTGTCAAGCCTGTGAGCATCTTTATCACCAGTGTTTTGAATTCTATATCTGTTAGGTTGTCTATCTCCTCATCAGTTAAGTTGGCTGTTTCCTCGTCACTTAGTTCTCCCACTGAAACCTTGATCCATTTCCCCTTTTGGGCCAGGCCTCTCTGTCTCCTCATTCTGACAGGCTCCTGTGTTTGTTTGCCTCCACATCCCAGGTAGAGCTGTCGCTCCTGTTACATTGTAAGGGGAGGAACCTTAGAGATTCGTCAGTACAGAGCGACCTGTTTCACCACGTAGTGGCGCTGTATGTGGGGGAGGCGTTCAACAGGGAACAATGCTGCCTGCCCAGCACTCACCCCTTTTCCAGGTGCCTCTCCCACTTCCGCACCAGACTGGTGCCCCTCTATCTGCCACCCCAGCCGCCATTCCCAGAGTGGGTGGGTCTTCGGATGTTCCAGGACCATGGGGGCCCCTCAAACAAGCGGACTCTGCTGAGACCGGCAGTTTCTGCCTCCGCCCCAACCCCCACTGGTCTGCACAGTCAGAAGCAATGAAGCTCTATTTTCACCAGTGCTGGGACAGTGAGCTTCGCGGTCTGGTCTGGTGCTGGGAGCACTCCTGACTTTTTAAAACATGTGACTGCACTTTCCGCTGGCCTGCCGCTGCTGATGCTGCTGCCACCACACCGGGTCCTCTCTGCCCTGGCTCTGCCCCTCCTACCTGTCTGGATATTTCTTCTTTATATCTTTGTTTGTTGGACTTCCATGCAGCTTGATTTTCTGGAACTTCTGGTTGTCTCTAGTTTTGAGGTAGTTGTATTCCTTCTTAGTTGTGGAGGGAGACGCAGCGTATCTGTCTGTCTAGGTCTCTATGATGGCCGTCAGCACTATTGATAGTAATGGCTTATAGATAAATTACTGTAACCATCTATTATTGTGCAGAAACAGTATAGCTTAGTGAAAGTTAGATGTGAAGAGTATAATAACAGGCATAATGGGCTTTGAAATGTTAATTTGGTTATTACTTTTAGAAATAAACAAGTAGCAATATAATTTTCCCAAAACATTTTGAGAAAGTTTGTCATATCCAAGAGGGAAACTATACTATAGGCTAGGACACAGAAAAACCAACAATAAAAATATTCACATATCTGACAAAGAACATATCCAGAACTTTTATAGAATGCCCAATAATCAACAATAAAAACACAATCTAATAAAAAATGTGCAAAAAATTTGAACAGGTAATTCACAAAAGACATATAAATAGCCAATAACTACATGAAAAGGTGCTCTACATTATTGGTAATCAGGGAAATTCAAAACCATAACAAGACACCATTTCACTCCCAGTAGAATGGCTAAAATTAAAGACTGACAATACTAAATAATCGTGAAGATGTGGAACAACTGTAATACTCAAACACTGACAGTGGGAAGGAAAAAATGACCAGCCACTTTGCATAATTATTTTGCAATTTCTTAAAAAGTTGAACATACTTCAACCCTATTACTTAGAAATTCCATTCCTAGGTATTGTACCCAAGAGAAAGGAAAACATATCCACAAAAAGACCTGTACATTCACTTTAGCCTTATTTATGGCTCAAACCTAGAAACAATGCAAATGTTCATCAATGGGAGAATGAACAAATTGTGATATGATTACATACAGAATACTACTTAGCAATAAAATGAAATTAACTATTGATACACGCAAACACATGGAAGAATCCATGGTATCTGGGCAGGAAGAGTCTTCTCCCCCAAAATATCTTCATTGAGTCCACAGAATAACTTTGGCTTCTCAAACTCATTTAATTTAGGATATAGAAATATAACATTGATTCACTATAAAATTACCCTGGCAATTAAAATGAATTTGACTTACAGTCACAAATTCCCTTTTTGAGTTCTAAGCTTATGGCAAAGAATTTTTTTTTTAACCTATAGAAAACATACTCACCAATTCTTCCTTTCTTGTGGATGTGGCCAGGCATGATACCAATTTTACATTCTCCAGGCTGAAGAAAAGTAAACCATAGTTTCAAAAAAGTGGGAAAAAAAAAATCGTAATTCATAGGTCATACACACAAGTACACTGAGAGGCTAAAGCCAGGCGTATTTATTTAGTTATCTAGTTATTTATTTATTTATTTAAAACTCACATTGATAACTCCAGGGCAGTTTGGCCCAATCAGCCTTGTCTTTCCCTGGCGCAGTATTTTGTGCTTGACCCGTACCATGTCCTGCTGTGGGATACCTTCAGTTATGCACACAACCAAGGGCACTTCCGCCTCAACAGCTTCATTAATGGCAGCAGCAGCAAAAGGAGGAGGGACGTAAATGACAGAAGCTGTTGCTCCTGTCTGTTCTTTGGCCTGAAACATTAACCATGAAGTACTTTATTATTGGTTAAGTCATAAACATTGAAAAATGAATTCAATACCATGATTTTAACAATGTCTTGGATACCCCAGGAGAGATGGGACGTCTTCACAGCCTCTTCTCTGCCCCCTTGGAATGCCACTGAATTTAAAGGTTCTGTGACATCCCTCAGGCGATGGCATATCAGTAAACCTGAAAGCACTGTCTGATTTGCATTCTGTCCCCTCATTCCTGTGGTTTATTTTTGTTGTTTATAAGACACTGTATCACCTATTCAGTAACAAAGACCCGTACCTCCTCAGGAGAAAAAGAACTATTAAGTCCCTGAGCCTCGGATCTAGACTCTCAAACATCTGTTTAAAAATATATTACACTTGATAAATATAAGAGATAGCAAAATTGAAATGCTGTTTAGCTGATAATTTTTACTCTAATTGCACATTTATTAGCAATAAACTATAAAGCACATGTATAAGTGGCCACAGAATAAGAATGTGGGTGAAATAAGCATTAGGATATACACTACATCACCCTCACAATGCAAACCACTTAAGACCATCAGTTTGACTGTACTTTTTCTCTCTATGGACACAAGCCTGCATTTGGTCTTAACATACTCTCCATGTATATCAATACAAATGTATCCTTCTTCCCACTTCCACATGTGGTCATGTCTCTTCTACTGTAATGGAAGCTCCTTGAAGATTATCAGTGATCTCTGACTCTCCAAGAGAGCAACACCTACTCTATGGGAGGGGTCTATCCAGGTCTCAGTTAAGGCTTCACCACAACCCTGCATGCTCAGATGCTGAGGCCAAAAGATATTAAATAACTTGCATGAGGTTACACAGCTAGAAAGTGGCAGAACCAAGATTCAAACCTATGTTTATCTGATTTCAAGTGTCCATTCATTTCAGTTAGAGCAGGCTACCTCCCTGCAAGTGTTAAAATGTAACTCAGTCACAATATAAATCAAAACCTTTTGGAAGGCTGTCCCATGGGATTTCACAATGGTTAATATAAATACAAAGCTATATAACATACAGGTATGTCTAGAAGGGGGCAGAAATAAAACACAGTGATTCTCCACATTCTCAGAAACTGAGCAGCATTCTGTACTGCATCCCTAATAAAAAGAGGTATCTTAACGATGACAGGAGAACAAGGTCAAAGGATGCTGATGAATCATCCATAAATGATACCAGGGGTTAAAAATAATTTTTTAAAAAACTCTGTTCAAGGTGGTAATAGAAAAAGAAGAAAAAAAGAAATAAAAAGTAGGCTGGGACCAGAAGTCAGATCACAGGCATGGAGGTATTTTATGAAATATACATCCCACAGTTCTCTACCTTTTAAAGCTACAAATACTGTCAGAGCCTGGACTGTAACATTGGATGACAGATATCCATTCTATTCATTCAGGATGCTCATTGTAAGAACTCAACAAGTGAGAAATAAAACAGTATCTGTCAAAAAACTTACAGAATATTCCAAATAGCATATCTGTTTGTATCATGATAAATAATAAATGAATTGCTTAGTAACAAAAACTTTCTTTAAAAGCAGGCAAAAAAAAAAAAAAAAAAAAAAGGCTGATGACAAAGTCAAATCTACCTAGAGGAAATATGAAAGCAGCTCCTCTCTATATTTTGAGGTCATGAAGGCAGCTATAATAGAATTTAAGGGGAGGAAAAAACAAAAGAAATTAAAGCAAAAGGACTTTAAATGAGTCTTCTATAGATCACATGATTTTTAATTTTTTTAACTCTTTAAAATACAACACACTCAAAGCACACACACACATAAGATGCCCTATTTTCAAATTTAAACTAAAATAAAAAATTAAAATATATTTGTTTTTTCCTACATCTTAGGATTCAAAGTATAAATTGACTTCAATTTGAATTTAGCATTCTGTAAATTTGTACTTTAAAAAAATGCAAAACTTTAGAAACAGATCCAATATGGTGGAGGAGTAAGTGGAAGCTACACTAACTTCCTCCCAGGACCAGTCTGGATTCACAACTTAATTGTGGGGAAATCATCTAGAATAACCAACTGAACACTAGCTGGAGGGAAGTCTTCTAACCACGGAGAGACAGAAAAGGCCGCTACATCACAACGTGACCAGTAGGAAGTGCAGAGATGTGAAAGGGCTGGCTGGGCTGCCACGGGTACCAGCTGAAGTGACTGAGAAACAGCTCAGCAGCCAGGAGTTCCCCCTGAGAAGGGCAGGGTCTAAACCCCTAGCTGGGCTTCCCAGCCTAAAACAACAGAAAAGCGAAAAGCCACAGGGTTTCTTGCTAGCCAGAGAGAAACAGCTGGAGAAAAAGAGCTCTTAAACGGATCACGTACAAAAATATTTTGGCCCCCACTTAACCTGGGCTCAAGCAGAGGGAAGGCATAGAGGACTAGGGACACTTGGGGAGAATTTCGTGTGGTGGCTTTGAGGGGAGAACTGGGGGAGCAGCCGACCGGGTACCAGTGCTGACTCATCCCCAGTACTGCAGGCAGACCATTCCCCTCCCAATGGCATCAGCCTGAGGGGAAGCAAAAGCCCCGCCTACAGGAATTAAGATGGCCCACCCTAGGTCCTTAAGCCTGACAGCTAATCACAGATTGAATAGGTTAACAACTAAAGAAGTCGGACAAAGGCAGTAGATCCCTGGTTGTCTTCAACATCATGCCTAGGCCCAAACTGGTACACGATCTGACACCACCAGAGGCAGACCCAGGGTGTGCAGATCAATCTAGGAAGCAGCAAAAAACAATAAGAGACCCAAAAATAGGGAGACAGAGAAACAACCAACCATCGAAAGGAAAGAGAGAATCCCCAGAAGGAGTGCTAAATGAAATAGAGGGAAGCAAACTATCAGATAAGGAATTCAAAACATAGATTATGGGGAAGCTCAATGAGCTCATGAGCTCAAGCAAAACTAAAAAGAACTCCAGGAAAACTACAAGGAACTCCAGGGAAACTACAAGGAACTTACTGAGAATTACACCAGCATGAAAAAGGACATAGAAGCTAACAATAAGAGCCAGGAGGAAATGAGAATACAACCTCTGAATTGAAGAACACATTAGAAGGAATTAAAAACAGGCTAGAGGAAGCAGATGATCGGATCAGCGAGATGGAGGACAACGTAGAAAAAAACTCCCAGACAGTGCAACAAAATGAAAAAAGACTGAACAAGAATAAAGAGGTTTTAAGACATCTGCAGGACAACATGAAACGTAATAATATCTGCACCAAAGGAATTCCAGAAGGAGAAGAGGAGCAAGGCATAGAAAACCTGTTTGAAAACCTAATGACAGAAAACTTCCCTAACATGATGACAGAAAGAGTCACACAAGTCCAGGAAGCACAGAGGGTCCCAATGAAGATGAACCCCAACAGGCCCACTTCAAGACACAGCATAATTAAAATGGCAACATTCAGAGACAAAGACAGAATCCTAAAAGCAGCAAGAGAAAAACAGCAAATAACATACAAGGGAGATCCAATAAGGCTATCATCAGATATCTCAGCAGAAACACTACAAGTCAGAAGGAAATGGTAAAAAATATTGAAAGCAATGAAAAACAAAGGCCTACAACCAAGAATACTCTACCCAGCAAGGCTCTCATTTAAAATAGAAAGTGAAATAAGGAGTTTCCATGACAAAAGAAGGCTAAATAATACATCTCCACAAAACCAGCATTGAAAGAGATGCTAAAGGATCTGTTTTAAGAAGATGAAGAAACAGAGAGAGACAGAGAGGAACACAAGTACAAAGGGGGGAAATGACAATGAATAAGTACCTATCGATAGTAACCTTAAATGTAAATGGATTAAATGCTCCAATCAAAAGACATAGGGTAGCTGAATGGATTAGAAAGCATGACCCACATATATGCTGTCTACAAGAGACCCACCTTAGAATAAAAGATCTACACAGACTGAAAGTGAAGGGATGGAAAAAAGTATTTCAAGCAAATGGACATGAAAAAAAAAGCTGGGGTAGCAATACTTATATCAGACAAAACAGATTTCACAGCAAAGGCCATAAAAAGACATGAAGAAGGACAAATATTTCAGGGAAAAATCCATCAAGAAGATATAACACTTGTAAACATATATGCACCCAACTTAGAAGCACCCAAATATGTAAGGAAATTTTTGAAAGACTTCAGGAAGAATATAGACAGCAACACACTCATAGTAAGGGACTTTAACACACCATTGTCAACAATGGACAGATCTTCGAAGAAAAGAAACACCAAAGATATTGAGGCACTGAACAACACTCTAGATCAAATGGACTTAGTCAAAATATATAAAACTTTTCAACCCAAAGAAGCAAAATACATTCTTCTCAAGTGCACATGGAACATTTTCAAAGATAGACCACATGGTTGGACACAAAACAAGCCTCAACAAATTCAAGAAAATTGAAATTATGTCCAGCATCTTCTCAGATCACAATGGCTTAAAATTGGAAATCAACCTCAAGGAAAAAACTCAACAACATTCAAACTCATGGAGAATGAATAACACGCTATTAAATAATGAATGGGTTAACACTGACATCAAGGAAGAAATCAAAAAGTTTCTGGAAACTAATGATAAAGAACACACAACAACCCAAAACCTATGGGATACAACGAAAGCAGTCCTGAGAGGAAAGTTCAGAGAAATACAGGCCTGCCTAAAAAGGATAGAAGAATCTCTAATAAAAAATTTAACCCTATAGCTACAAGAACTAGAGGAAGAACAACAAACAAAGCCCAGATCAAGTAGAAGGAAGGAAATCATCAAGATCAGAGCAGAATTAAATGACATAGAGACTAAACAAACAATTCAAAAGATCAACAAAAGTAGAAGCTGGTTCTTTGAAAAGATAAACAAAATCGACAAGCCTTTAACTAGGCTCATCAAAAAAAAAAGAGAGAGGACCCAAATAAACAAAATCAAAAATGAAAGAGGAGAAATCACTACTGATACCACAGAAATACAAAAGATTGTAAGAAATTATTACGAACAATTGTATCATAAGAAATTTGATAATCTAGATGAAATGGACAAATTTCTGGAAACACAGAATCTTCCAAAACTGAATCGAGAAGAAGCAGAAAGCCTGAACAGACCAAAAACAACTAGTGAAATTGAAACAGTATTCAAAAAACTCCCAGTACACAAAAGCCCTGGACCAGACAGCTTCACAGGAGAATTTTACAAAACATTTAGGAAAGAACTAACTCCTATCCTCCTCAGACTGTTACAAAAAATCCAAGAAGAGGGAAGACTCCCAAACTTGTTCTATGAAGCAAGTATTAGCCCAATTCCAAAACCAGGTAAAGACACAACGAAGAAAGAAAACTTCTGGCCAATATCGCTGATGAACATAGATGCTAAAATCCTCAACAAAATATTGGCAAACCAGATCCAGCAACACATTAGAAAGATTATGTACCACGATCAAGTGGGATTCATCCCAGGGACGCAGGGATGGTTTAATATTCACAAATCAATAAACGTAATATACCACCTAAACAAAATGAAAGACAAAAACCACAAGATCATATCAATAGATGCTGAAAAAGCATTTGACAAAGTACAACACCCAGTTATGATAAAAACACTCAGCAAAATGGGAATAGAGGGAACATACCTCAACATAATAAAGGCCATATATGAGAAACCTGAAGCCAACATCATACTCAATGGACAAAAACTGAAAACATTCCCCCTCAGGTCAGGAACAAGACAAGGATGTCCACTCTCTCCACTCCTATTCAACATAGTCTTGGAAGTTCTAGCCACAGCAATCAGACAAGAAAAAGAAATAAAAGGCATCCAAATTGGAAAACAGAAAGTAAAACTGTCATTATTTGCAGACGACATGATAGTATAAATAGAAAACCCTATAGACTCCATGAAAAAACTATTCAACCTAGTAAGTGAATTGAGCAAAACAGCAGGGTACAAAGTCAATATTCAGAAATCAAAGGCATTTCTGTACACCAACAATAAAACATCAGAAATAGAAACTAAAAGAAAAATCTCATTTACCATAGCAACAAGAAAAATAAAGTACCTAGGGATAAACTTAACCAAAGAAGTAAAAGACCTGTACTCAGAAAACTACATAACCCTGAAGAAAGAAATTAAAGAAGATACAAATAAATGGAAGCATATACCATGTTCTTGGATGGAAAGAATCAACATCATTAAAATGTCCATACTACCCAATTTACAGATTCAATGCAATCTCTATTAAAATACCAATGACATATTTCACAGACCTTGAACAAATACTTCAAAAATTTATATGGAATCAAAAAAGAGCCCAAATAGCCACAGCAATCTTGAGGAAGAAGAACACAGTAGGAGGACTCACAATACCTGATATCAAACTATACTACAAGGCCACTGTAATCAAAACAATCTGGTAATAGCATAAGAACAGACATATAGATCAATGGTACAGAATAGAGAGCCCAGATATAAATCCAGGTCTATATCGTCGTCGGCAGCCATCCGTCTCGAGAGACGATGGTGTAGCTTCTTAAGAGTCTATCTGCACCGCCGAGAATGGCTGTGCAGTCCGACTCGGGAGTGACATGGTATCTGTCTCCTCCCGTGTTGAATCGACATCTTGTGATGACGCTGAAGCTACAGAGCCTGGGCAGGGTAATATGGAGGGTCTGCTGTTGCCCATGCAGCAGACCCCCCCTCTCTTCGCAGCTGAAGGGTCCAAGGGAAAGACAGAGTCGATACAGCTTGGGTTCAGGTGCGCTGCAGGAGTTGCCGGTATTGACTACAACGTCAAACCGCCTTAGGGACTTCGGCTCCGGATTTTCTGTCGGGGTTTACTCCCTTAGCCTTTCCCCTGAAGAGGTATGCCGCAAGGCAGCGGAGGTTTTTTGGAGTCAGAGTTTTCCAGGTCTATATGGTCAACTAATATTTGACAAAGGGGGAAGGAACATAAAATGAAGTGAGAAGAGCCTCTTCAACAAATGGTGTTGGCAGAACTGGACAGGGACATGTAAAAAAATGAAACTAGACCACCAAATTACACCGTACACCAGAATAAACTCAAGATAGATCAAAGACTTAAATGTAAGCCGTGGCACCATAAAAGTCCTAGACGAAATTTTCCTAGAGGTAGGAAAATTTCAGATATCCCACGTAGCAACATTTTCACTGATATATCCCCTAAGGCAGGGGAAATAAAGGAAAGAATAAACAAATGGGACTATATCAAACTAAAGAGTTTCTTCTGCTCAGCAAAAGAAAACATCAGCAAGATGAAAAGGGAACCAACCGTATAGGAAAATATATTTGCCAATGATACCTCAGACAAGGGATTGAACTCCAAAATATATAAAGAACTTATATGACTCAACAACAAGAAGACAGACAACCCAATTAAAAAATGGGCAAAGGACCTTAACAAACACTTCCCCAAAGAGGATATACAGAGGGTCCTAGACATAGGAAAGAATGCCCAACATCACTAGCCATCAGAGAGATGCAAATAAAAACCACAATGAGATACCACCTCACACCAGTCATAATCGTCATCTTCAACAAATCAACAAACAACAAGTGCTGGCGAGGATGTGAAGAAATGGGAATCCTACTGCACTGTTGGTGGAATGCAGACTGGTGCAGCCACTATGGAAAACAGTTTGGAATTTCCTCAAAAAACTAAAAATGGAACTGCCTTTTGAACCAGCAATTCCATTGCTAAGAGTATATCCGAAAAATCCTGAAACCCCAATACAAAAGAACCTATGCATCCCTATGTTCATAGCAGCAATATTTCAATAGCCAAGTGCTGGAAACAACCTAAGTGCCCATTTGTAGATGAGTGGATCAAAAAACTGTGGTACATTTACACAATGGCGTACTATGTAGCAGAAAGAAAGAAGGAACTCCTACCATTTGCAACAACATGGACGGAACTAGAGAGAACTATGCTTAGCGAAATAAGCCAGGCAATGAAAGAAAAATACCTTATGCTATCACCTGTTACAGGAGACTAATGAACAATGCAAACAAATGAGCAAAATTGAACCAGAGATATGTAAACAAGGAGTAGACTAACAATGACAAGGGGGGAGGGGGGAGGGAGAGAAGGGGTAAAAAGGGGAAAGGTCTAGTCAAAGAACATGTATAAATGACCCTTGGACATGGACAACTAGGTGGGGACTGCCTGGGAGAAGGGGTGGGCAGGGTGCGAGGAAGCAGTAGGGAAAAAGTGGGACAACTGTAATAAAAAATCAAACAAACAAATTTTTAGTGGGGGGAAATATATATATAAATAATGGAAATGCAATTTTAGTGAATATTAGAAGGACAAGGACTTTCCTTCACACTGTATATTTTTCTCCCTATCTTTTCCCTCCAGAATTTGGCATTCTGAAGAAGTAAGTAATGACATAAAGTACCATACATAAAACTAATAAGACCAGTTGTTAATAGAGGTTTTTTTGACCAAGACTTTGACTGGAGTGTCAAGCGTAAAGGAGACAGGCTTGTGCTCTGGTCATCACCAAAAAGCGCTGAGGAACTAGGACTGTCTTTCGAAGGCAATAAAAACACACGAGAAAAAAAGGCCTGGTACCTTGGTTGGTTGTGTGGTCCACAACAATCTTTCCAGGGAAGGAATGAAGGTTGTTTTCCTGAAAGATGGCTAGAAGGGACGCTAAGGCAAAATGGAAAACCTGAAGGACTTGGAAAAGACAGGTGTTTACAGGCAAGGCTGAATGGCAGGTACATGGCTCAGCTTCTGTGCCCTGAAGGTCAGACTGAAGGTCACCCTAAATGTTCCTTGTGTAAGTTCCAGCAAAGCAGAACTGAAGATCATAAGTGATCATTTGCTGCTCTTGTGTTTATGCAAATGGACAGGATAAATTAAAAATGGACTTAATGCAGTCCCTTTAATGACAAGGAGGGTAATCTTAGGGAGAAAAATCACGATTCAAGGAAAATCACAATGCTCAGTGGAAGACTATAAAGTAGCGCAGCTAACCGTCTTTAAAGTTTGTTTTCATTTAAAAGTTAAACTATGTCTGTGGCATCATCAAAGATGCTTAATTTACAGGCAATAAGAATGTCAAATGCCTTGCAACTGGATGTCTTTCCAATAAGACAGTCTTACAGATTTAGAGACTTGTTTGTGGGTTATGTTGCATAAATTAACATGTGTTTTCTGTTTTCAAAGGGCATAAGCCTTTGATCTCATTACCTGAGTGATTGTCTGTATGTATAGGCCTCACTTAATCCTGTCTGCATCGCTGCCTCCTGAGACTCAATGGTTCGGCTGAACTTAGTGGCTGGGTTGGTAAAGAATGGGGTGGTCTGTGGGCTTCACTTTAAAACTGGTTTCTCTTTTCTATCCTAATGGCTTGGACAGATAGGGCCCAGAGGTCTGAGATGGGGGAATCTAAAATATTTCCCTCAGCCCAAACTAAGTATAATGGGCAAAAGGGTTTTGGACAGGTGAGATGTGCCTGGCACACCTTCCTCCTAATGTGGGACATTGAAAAATTAATCCCTGCCTTTTGTCATCTGGTAGTTATGGATTGAATGATGTTTTCTAACCCCATTGCCAAATCTGTTGCCCCCAGAATACAACAAGGATGCCAGCCTGTTAAACCAAGCACGCCATTGTCCAGGGACAGCCAACTGTCCTGAAGTCTGCAAGATCCTTCCCCATGTGGGAAGACCACCCTCCCCTCCACACCCCCACTCTTATTAGGGATTTCTGGACCCAAGAGTAGGTAGGACGACGACCATGTCCAGCTTGAAGCAGCTAGAGGAGCTGCAGATCTTCGTCCATTGTCCTTTTTTTAAAAAAATAATTTATTTGTTTGTTTTCTTTTGTTTATTTATTTATTTTTAGAGAGAGGAGAAAGAGAGGGAGAGAAACATCACTGTGTGGTTGCCTCTCACTCTCGCCCCCAACTGGGGACCTGACATGCAACCTAATCATGTGCCCTGACTGGGAATCGAACCTGAGACACTTGCTTCGCAGGCCGACACTCAATCCACTGAGCCACAGCAGCCAGGGCTGCCCATTGTCCTTTATAAGATTATAAAGGGTCTTAAGTCTGAGGGGGGGGGGGATTGTTATTTTTTATTGTTAAAATAATTAATTTTTTTTTTTTTTAAAGAATAATATAGGAATGTGTGAAGCCAGAGAACTTGTATGTATGACCCATGGGCATGGACTAGCGGGGGCGGGGGGGATTGCTGGGGGAGGGGTGGTGCTGGACAGAGGGGAGCAAAGGGGAAAAAATTGGAACTATTGTAACAATAAAATCGATAAAATATACTTTAAAAAAAAAATCCAACTAAGCAAACCAGAATAGAAGCAGAATCATATGTATGAGGATCATTTGGAGGGCTTTCAGCTCGGAGGGGGGAGGGGGAGAAATGGGGATATGGTGCAGGGATTAAGAAGCATAATTGGTTGGTACAAAATAGAGAGGGGGAAGTTAAGAATAATATAGGAAAGAGTGAAGCCAAAGAACTTATATGCACGACCCATGGACCTGAACTAAGGGGGGGTGGGATTGCTGGAGGGAAGGAGGGTAACGGGCAGAGGGGAGCAAAGAGAAAAGAAATTGGGACAACTGTAACAGCATAATCAATAAAATGTACTTTAAAAAAACAACACAACAGCTAAGAAAAAAAGGAAAAAAAGCAATACTTTAAAACATGCTGTAAAAGAAAGGTGGGAGCAATATATATATATATGTGTGTGTATATATATATATATATATACATATATATATTTTTTTAACACTTAATACATCACTCCAAAGTACTATTTATTTCCTAGATATTTTTAATTAGTCAAGAATTTGTATTACTATTTCCTTTAAAATATTAGCTTTAAAGTGTAGAAAGAAATTACATGGCTTAAATTAGCTCTCAATTAATGCAAAAACTGCGATATAGAAAACACTATAAAATTTAATTTTACATACCTTTATATCATCTGAATCTGTATAATAGGCATGTACTCATGTAACAAACACTAAAGTTAAGTTTAAAAATCATTGTTAAAATATTAAGAAATCAGCAATTTGGCCAAGAGGAGCTCTGTGATTTGTCAATGTGACTCAACAGCTCAGTTTTCACATAGGAACACCACACCACTTCCTCTAAGCCTGCCACTGACCAGACGCAAGACTATGGGCTGGGCCCTTGTCTTTAAAACGGGATGATAAGAGCACCAACCTCAGAGGGTTGTGGTGAAGCCTGATAGACAATGTATATGAAGCACTTGGCACAGTGCCTGGCAAAAAGCTCAGTGAGTGTTAGGGGTGAATGCTGACATGCGCACTACTAACATCCTGGAAGAAGACGGGGAGAAAGAGCGCAAGTCAAAGAGGAGCCAAGCTACAGCACTTCTTCCCTTAAGAGCTTATGTGTGCCTATAAACAAAAGTGACTAAAGTGAGCCCATTGCTTTTTACTGTGATTTAAATTTCTTTAGGTTACTGGATTTTAAAATGGCAAGTGACTCTCCCAAAAGGGGCACAATTAAGATCTCTATCCAAAGTATGCTCACGACCCCTGCTTTTCTCTTCCTGCCACACATAGGTACCATTACTTACCTCCTTTACAGTATTAAAGACTGGTAAGCCCAGGTGTGTCTGGCCTCCTTTCCCTGGAGTGGTTCCTCCAACCAGTTTGGTGCCATATTCCAACGCCTGCTGGCTGTGAAAGGTGCCCTGTGGGGAAAAAGCACAGGATCATGAGAAAAGGCAGGCAGGAAAGCCAAAGGCAATCTTCAGCAACGTGGAAAAGGAAAACAAACAAGTAAACTACTTCTCAGAGTATAACAGTAACATATATCCAGCATTCTCATCAACTTCCTGAACATATTTAAACGATGAAACAAAAGAGGCCTCTGCAAAGACAAAATAGCTGTGGCTAAGGGTCAGAAACAACCTCGTATTTACCTAACTCCACTTTTTCACTATTCTTCAGCTCCTAATGTACTCACATTCCTCTTTACTCAATTTAAAATCCATGGTTGATCATTATACTCAAACAGCAACCCTGGTTCTCTCTCACTACAACTGACACATCTGAAAAGGTCACACAACCTTCACTAAGTCCAATTCTCCACCTACTCTAAGATGGCGCATTTGCAGCCAAACAGTAGCTGAAGGAAAAAATAAAACTATACTAACTGATCTCACTTTAAATTAATGATCACTGATCTTAAGTGAGCCTTTAAAGGCTGCCCAGGCAACATCCTGTATTTCCCTATCCATTCACTCTCTCTTCTCAATCTCAGCACTGTTGACATTTTAGACACATCAGTTCTTCATTATGGGAGATTGTCCTCTGCTTCATATAATGTTTAGCAGCATCTCTGGTTTCTACTCAGTAGATACCAGTATCAAACCCTCTTCCCCACCACAATCAGTTGTAACAACCAAAAACGTCTCCAGGGACTGATCCATCCTAAGCCTCTGGGGCTCCACCTCCTCTCGTTTCCCTCTTCTTTTTCTCACTCTCCTCAGACATCTCTTTTTCATCTAAATTTGTGTCCTTGGTGATCTTATCCCTTATCATGGCAATAAATATCCCTATGGTGGCCCCTTCCCATACACATATCTAGCCCAGACCTTTGCCTTAAATTCCATACTCACATTGTCAACGGTTTAATATCTTCATTGGAGTACTAGTAGGCATCTTAAACTTAAAGTGCCCAAAACTGACTTCTTGATCACTCCCCTCAATAGTCTATCCATGTGAATTAGTGACAATTCCACTCTTAATAGGCGTTTGGACCAAAAATATTTAAGTCGCCCTTGATTTTTCTCTTTTACTTATATCTCACATCAAATACATCAGTAAATCATATTGCCCTACTTTCAAAACAAAACTGACACCTCATCCTTTCTATGGCTTCTGCCTTGGTCTAAGTCAACATCAACTCTTGACAGAATATTGCTCTTGCTCCCTTTTGGTCTATTCTCAACACAGCAGCCAGTGATCCTATTAAAACATAAGGAAGATCATGTCACTCTTCTACTCAAACCTTCTGGTGGTTTCCATCTCATTCACAGTAAAAGTCAAACTCCTTACACTGGCCCACAAGTCAGTATCCAACCAGCCTACCCATCTCAGAACCTCTTACCTGCCTGATCTCATTTATTGCTCTCCCACGGCTCATTTAACTGCAGTCAGAGTGGCCCTGCAGCTTACACACACACCAGGCAAATTCCACTTCACAGCCTCGCTCTTCTCTTTGCAGCATCCCTGGCCTCCACTCAGCAGACGCCAGTACCATGCCCTCCTCCCCACCAATACACTGCTCCTATGTATCCACATGGTTCACTCCCAAATCTCATTTGGATCTTGACTCAAAGGTCAGGTTTCCCTGGACCACATGATATAAAATCCTCCCTTTCCCATCCCAACCACTACCCTGACTCCAAAAACTTAACATTCCTCCTTTCTCTGGTTTATTGTTCCCATAGCATTTATACTTTCTAATGTATCACATAACTTAATCATTGATTTTGTTGATGTGTTTCTCTCCCTTACAACTAAAGTGTAAATCCACGAAGGCAGTGATTTCTGTCTACTTTGCTCACTGTGATATGGCACTTAAATCAACACATATATATACTAGGCTCTCAATTAAGTACTTATTGAAAATTATATGGATCTATGTGGTCGTTCCACAAGGACCTAAAAATGTTAACCCAACTACTCAAATTCTACTAAACACATAAGAATTAGGGCCTTTAGAGGGACTTAAAAATTACCTAATTCAACTTCTCCATTTTTCAAACTAGGAAACTGACTTGTCTAAAGTCAGTGATAGAATTTTGGAAAGAAAAACAGCTCTCTCTTTAAAGCAGTGCTATTCAACAGTGACATAAATCACACACACACCCACACACACACACAAGGAAATGGGAGGAAGGAAGGAAGGAAGTAAAGAAGGAAGGAAGGAAGGAAAGAAGGAAGGAAGAAAGGAAGGATCTAATTAAAAAATAAAAATTGAGAATGTTTGCAAATTTTTATAGCAATAGAACACTGCTGTAATTTTTCTAATATTTAGCAAAAGTACTGATCTGCATTAGACTGGCAAGTAAAAGCAAACACCCAAAACGGTCTTTCATTCCAGATAGTTTGAAAAGCACTGTCTTAGTCTACACTGCTAAATAACTTCAAATGACCCAATTTTTTAATCCTAACATAGCGCTAAACAGGAATAACATTTCCTGTTAATAAGCTTATTTTCCTTCCTTTTCCCATTATCACTAGCCAGTGCACAGTTAAAAAGTGAAATAATTTTAGCAGCATTATAAGCCAGTATAAGAAATTCTAGACTTCCGGCCAAGATGGAGGCATAGGTAGATACACTGCAGCTTCCTAAGAGCTAAGAAGGAATTTACAACCACTTCAAAACTGAAAAAAAAAAAAAGAAAAAACAGAAGATCCAGAAAATCAAACGACATGGAAGTCCAACAAAGAAAGAAATATTCAGCAAGACAGGTAGGAGGGGTGCAGCTGGGGAGGAGAGAACACAGCGCAGCATGGCTGGTGCACCATGTCTGGTGCGGTGCGGCAGCAGTGGCTGCAGCAGTGGAGGTGGGCAGCAGCAGCTGGAGACATGGCTGGCTACAGTGGCAGTGGTACAGAGGCTGTAGCCATAGCGAAAAGTGCAGTCATACATTTTAAACCTGGGAAGCAACCCCAACCCCAGACCAGACAGTGCAGCTCACGGTACCAGGGCCGAGGAAATAGAGCCACATTACTTCTGACTGTGAAAACCCATGGGGTTGGGGCAAAGGAAGAAACTGCCTGTCTCTCAAAGGAGGCAGCTTGCTTAGTACAGGAAGGGGGAGAAGTGCCTGGAAAAGGGGTGAGTGCAGGGCAAGTGGCATTATTTCCCCTCAGACCCCTCCCCCACATACAGCGCCACAATTTGGTGAAACTGGTCGCCAGTACTGACAAATACTTAAGGCTCCACCCCTTACAATGTAACAGGTGCGACAGCTCTAAGACACAGAGGCAAACACAGAAAGCTGTCAAGATGAGGAGACAGAGAAATAATGACCCAAAGGTGGGGGAGGGTAGATCAAGGTTCCATTGGGAGAACTGAGTGATGAGGAGATAGTCAACCTAACAGACAAGGAGATAGCCAACCTAACAGAAGTAGAGTTCAAAACACTGGTGATAGATGCTCACAGACTTGACAGACATGCTTGAGTATGGCAAACATAGAAGGGAAGAAGTGAAGGGTAAGCTAAGTAAAACAAAGAAAATCTCCACAAAACCAATGGTGAAGGGAGGGAAACCAGAGTTCAAATCAACGATTTGGAACATAAGGAACGAAGAAACAGTCAACCACTACAAAATGAGGAAACAAGAATTGAAAAGAACAAGGAGAGGCTTAGGAACCTCTGGGACAACTTTAAACGTGCCAATATCCAAATAATAGCGGTGCCAGAAGGAGAAGAGGAAAAGCAAGAAACTGAAAACTTAGGTGAAAAAATAATAAAAGAAAACTTCCCTGATTTGGTGAAGGAAATGAACATACAAGTCCAAGAAGCACAAAGAGTCCCAAACAAACTAGACCCAAAGAGGACCGCACCAAGACACATCAAAATTAAAATGCTAAAGGCTAAAGATAAAGAGAGAATCTTAAAAGCAGCAAGAGAAGAGAGTTATTTACAACGGGGTACTTATAAGACTATCAGCTGATTTCTCAAAGGAAACTTTGAAGGCAAGGGACTAGAAAGAAGTATTCAAAGTGATGAAAAGCAAGAACCTACAACCTATTTTACTCTATCCAGCAAAGTTATCATTTAGAATGGAAGGGCAAAGAAAGTGCTTCCCAGACAAGGTAAAGCAAAAGGAGTACATCATCACCAAGCCATTATTACATGAAATGTTAAAGGGACTTATTTAAGAAAAAGAATTTCAATACTATGAACATTAAAATGACAACAAAATCATAACTATCAACAACAGAACCTAAAAAAAATAAATAAATAAGCAGAAAACCAGAGTGGGAACAGAATTATAGGTATGTGGAGCACGTGGAGAAGTGTCAGCTGGGAGAGGGAAACAGGAGAAGGGGGAAATGGTGCAGGGATTATAAAGCATTGTAGGAGGGTGCAGAATAGACAGAGGAATGTTAAGAATAATACAGGAAAGGATAAAGTCAAAGACCTTAAATGCACAACCCATGGACATAAATTAAGGAGGTGTGGGATCGCTGGAGGGGAGGGGGGTGCTGTGTGGAGGGGAGTAAAGGGAAAAAAATTGGGATGACTATAATAGCATAATCAATAAAATATACAAAAAAAAAAAGAAAGAAATGCCATTATTGGAAACCTGCATTGTTGGAATCCACTTTGAAATTAAAAAAATAAAAAGAGCTAATGAGACAAAACACAGATTTCCTATGAAGATACGCTCTAAACTTCAGACCCAGACCTCATCATTACCTATAATATTAGAATCTTAACCAAGAAACATAATTGCAGGTAACTGAAGGACACAGAATTTAACCCTGAATTTCACTATTTAGGCAAACCATCAATCACCTAATTAGAGACAGTTCCAAACAGTGCTTAAACCAAGGACAAAGGTTCTTAAGAAAAAAAATCAGAGGTTAAAATGTCATAAGAGCACATAAAGTTTAGCAAACAGAAAAACAAAACTATACATAATAAACTTATGTGGGGAATTTGGGTTAATCAAACATTTGGCTGTATGCTAACAAAATAATCAAAAAGGTACTGCATATGATTTTCATTGACAGGGGGTGATAAAATGTACTTCAAATCTTAGATGAGCATCTACTTTATAATGTATATATATGGAAGTGATACTCATAAAATATATGGCTATCAGAATAAATAAATCAATTTTACATATAAAGGAAATTTCAACATCTTGTCGGTGTTTCTTTTTTATTAGCAGCAGCTTCTTTTTTTTAAGATAGTAGAAGGACAGAAAAAAGAAAGTTCCCTGCAATTCATATTTTTTATGCCCAGTTATTTCAGAAACAAGTCAAAAAGTAAAAGGACATTTTACATGAAACAACCTTCTAACCAAATTCATTTTTAAGCAAAAAGGACTATATAATTTTAAAACAATTTCTAAGTTCTTTAAAAACAAAAGTTATAGAAATTGGGTATTTAGGTATCATCCTCTAGATCAGGCGTTGGTAAACTGTGGCCTGAGGGACTTGGCCTGCCACTGGTTTGGTAAATTAAATTTTACTGACGTACAACCATGCCCTTTCATGGACATATTGTCTGTGGTGGCTTTTGCTGTTACAATGCTATTGAGTAGTTGTAACAAAGCCAGCATAGTCGACTAAGCCTAATATGTTTACAGTCCGGCCCTTTACAGAATAAATTTGACAACTTCAGCTGCTACAGAATGGACATGACAATTCTTTTCAATTACAGAAAAATCATTAACTTTTAAATTACGAAAAAGTCATTAACTGCTTTTATCTTGTGGTTTCTCCTTTAGTAATAAAGAAAGGGATACTTTGAGTTTAGACACATGGTTATCAGGTAATTGATTTGGTAGTATGCCCTCATTAAAAAAACATCTGTCCATCTACTATGGTGGAATTATAAATTTGTACAAATGTTTTAAGGGCAACTTAGCAGTAGCTGTTGAAATTGTGAACACACAGAAACTTTGACACCCCATTTTACTTTTAAAAATCTATTTTATAGACATGTATTTGTAGGATATATATTATATACTGTGTAATTGTTTTATATATATAGTTTACATGTTTATATATACAATATTGTAGACATTGTAGAATAAACTCTGTAGAATGCACATTATATAAATATACATGTTTGTATGAGCAAGAAAAACATCTAAAGGGATATATGTCAACTTGTTAACAGGAGAAATTCCAGAGAGTAGAATGGTAGGAAAGAGGGAAAAGAGATTCTTATGTTGCATTTTATTATGGAATCACATGCAGATTTATTTAAACTTACACAAAGAGGTACAGAGAGAGAATAAATATAATGAATGAGAACAAATTAAAATGCTTCCAGCAATTCTTCCTGTTAGTCTTCTCCAAGATTGCGGAGATAGAGTGTAAGATGGGAAAAGTCAATGTGCTGCTAACTCAGCCTGTCTCAGGTCCCATGAGCCTCTCTGGGCTTGAGCATTTCCCCACACTGAAGGCAGATCCATGTTTAACTGTGTTGCCTTTTTTTTGTTTGGTTTTTGGGGGGGTTTTGTATAAGACCTAAGAACAAGCCATCTACTTTACCTAGTGCTTAATTAAGAAAATCGCAATCTGTTCCAATGCTGGAGGAAAAACAGTGGTGTTACACTTGCTGGAGAATATGTGGATCTACAACATAATAAAGTCCTCAGGAGTAATTTTCAAGGTAAATTTAAACACAATTTTCATTTTACAGGCTGAGTATAGTAACTAACTTCCTCCTAAGACACAACTCCACTGCTGTACTGTATTCTTTTCTGCAACAATCATGTATTATAACTTTTGTTACATTTAAAAAAATGGAAAATCATTAGAAATTTTTTTGCATCTCTAGTATACATCTTTTTTAAAAATCCTGAAACACATACCTGCTTACCAGTGAAACCCTGGCAAATAACCTTTGTATTTTTATCAACGTAGAGATGTTTCCGGGAAGCTGTATAGGAACAATGCCGAATTCCATTCTGTTGCACTGAAAAGTAAAGCAAATGTGACACATTATAATTTTCCCAAACTTCTGGACCATCAATTGAACTTGATGACAAAAAAAAATTCCTCTAATGCAGGAGCTATCTTGTGATCAAGGCAACTTATAAATGTCACTTTTTAAATGAGACACACTGACTACAGAAAGAGATCTAAGAGACAAACAAACAAACAAACAAACAAAAAAGAGACTGTTCTATTTTCCAGAATCCCCTTTAACTGAGAACTGGAATCTTGTAGCTTTTTCTGAGCTGACAAAGAAAAGCTCATATAATTTTCATTCCTCAGAAAGGAAACTGGGGCTGAAAGACAAACGGCTCAAACTAAATCCAGGAGCTGAAAGCCAGGTATCTCTCCTACTAATAATGTTTACCGAACAGCCACATGCTTTCCCCATGGGACCCAACCTTTTAAGCCCAAGATCTATAAACAGCAGGTGAAATAAGAGAAAAACTTTGTCAGAAGAGCTAGTAAGAACTCTGCAACTCATTCCCCAACAATAATACTAATATTAAATGTTAACATTAAATATTAATGTTAGATATTAAGCCTTAGAATAAAATTTATCTAAAATATAATCCAATGTTAAGTTTGTCTAAAATAATCCAAAATTACTTAATTTGATCTCTTCTGATATAAGACTCAAGGAAGAGATGTTGAGAAACATGCAAAAAAAACCTAAGTTATTTTCAGCAACCTATCTCAACAAAAACTGAGAAATCTAAGTAGTTACTAAAGCCAGCTCCCTATATTTCAAAAATCAGTAGAAAGCAGAGTATAGATGAATTAAAATTGTGGGCTGCTTCTGACTACTTTTGTTTATAGCCCCAAACTGCTGTCTCTGTGGCCCATCCCTGGTCCTTTCGAAGTGCTAGGCTGTCCACTTACAACTGAGGTAGCCCAGAAAAGCTAGCCCCAGAAAAGAATGTCTTATCACATATCAGTCCATGTTCTACTCCATGCTTTTCACCTTGAATCACTGCCTCATGCTCTCCTAAATCCCTGGACCTTGGGTTTTATAACTGACCTGCTTCTGGCCCTTCGAGCACCCTTGAGTCATCTCCAACTCACACACTGAGTGAAACTTCTCATAACTTTGAATTTTGTAGCCCATCTACCTCCAGGAAAGAGACAGGCCCATATCTCACCCTCATAAACCGGGAGAGGAGTCTTCTGTGTGCACAAAGGACTAAATGACAAACCACTGCATTCTTGAACTAGACAGTGCTAAACTAAGGGCCATAAGGGAGCACTGAGTCAGGTCCTGGCATACTGGGCACAGCTAAGCAGCTGAACCTGGGCCAATGGACACTGCAACAGGAATTTGTGGTCTAAGAGCCCACCCCAGCCAGCGCTGTCACTCAATGCCCATTCTTGTTCTTAGCTGCCAGTTCTCCTGGCTGGGTAGCCACAACAACAATATTTATGGAAGAGCTATATCTTCTCCTCCCCTGCTGCTATTCCCTACAGAATCTGCTCCACCAGCCCCATCCCCCTTTCCTGGATTCTCCAATTAACAGTCTATTGGGAGTTTTCAGACAGGAAAGTAGATTTTATTAAAGAACAAATGATAAAATCGGGATATTTGAAGCCCATACCTGCTAAAAGGAAATATTTGCTTTTAGATAGTAATGTCTCATTCTCCACACATACTCTTATACTCACTAACTTAGGAAAGGAGACATCAGTTAATTTCTTCTTCCACAGGAGAGGCCCTTTTATCTTAAGAAAAGGTAGGTTTGCCTATGTACATAAAGCATGACCTCAATACCAGAGCAACTTCTCTTACTCCATCTCCTACTCCAGACCTTCTATATCAACTCTATGGAGCTCAAGCTTCATAACACCCAAGCTCTGGTGCTCATAAAAACTGCACTGCAAGTGTGATGATAGCCACTCACCTTCCAGTCTCCTAGCCCTTTGGTATTGCTTAGCCTGTGCAATGACCCTGATATTCTAAAGCATCTAGTGAAGCGGATCTTGGGAGATCCATCATGGGTAGGTGTGGGTATGTGTGTACGTGTGCAGGTGTCTTCCCATCTACTTATCAGCCCAGGCTCATCCAACCTAGTTTCAGGTAAGCTAGAATAGACTATAACCTTTGAGCCAACCCCAAAATATATGTTCAAAGATAAAAAAATGAAATTTCTGACCACATTTAGTACTGACAAGAAACCTGGGTGATACTAGGCAAGGTATTGCTGGTATTTAAATGAGAGGATTCCAGAATAATCAAGCACATGTCCCAGTTCCTGGGATTGTTATGATCATTCATTTATTCACTCAATATTTGGGGAGCATCTAGGCCAAGCCATAACGCTGAGTGTCAAGGATCAAGTGCTGATAAGAGAGTCTTGGCCCTCAAATAATTCACAGTCTGTCTGGACTGACATAAAGTGGGCCATCACTGCAGTGTGAAGAGTACTGTCATAGGAACAGGCCTTGAACATTTGGGGTACATAAATCTCCTATCCCAAGTAAATCTGGGGCAAGGAGAGTGGGGAGAGGGAGGGATAAATAAGGTAGGGTTAAGGAATGAATTCTTCATCAGGGCTACCTCCAAATTGAGCCCTGGGCTACCAGCAGTTCATTCCTAAAATCTGATACCTGACCTCCCACATCCCCCCAAAAATGGTTTGTGTTTCTGGCCATAGGTGTATTCTCTCAGGAACTAAACTCTCTTCAGTCCACCCTAGTTCCAGCCCATTGCAGCCAAGCTTGCCCCCCGTGTCATCCCAACTGAGTCCTGCACCTGCACTGTAGGCATAAACCAGTCACAGAAGGTCCTAGATAAGAATCACTGACCATTACAGCCCTCCTTTACTGGAATACTGCTCTAGAACATGTAGGTCAACTGAATGAGGAATGCTGGCAATAAAAATGGCCTCTGAACCCCAGAGAAAAACCCTGAGGTGCCCCTCAGCCAGCCATGATGGTGTTCTATAATTACCACAATGCTCTTTTAAGCTCAGAACTCACCCGACACCAGAGGATGAACCTGCCCTGGCCTTTTACACCAAGCACACTCTCCCAGTTGTCAGGGCTTGAAAAGGACCTAAAGGCCAGCAATACATTATAATTCCCTTCACATTAATTTTTGCCTTCTCTTACAGCTTCAACTGACACATACTCCAGCTAGGACCAACCCTCACTCAGTCTCCCACCACTCCATGCCACCATGACACATGTAACAACTGGTGGATACATTAAGGTAATACTGTTACTATATCAGTGATAAGTCTTCCCATTATTGATTGACATTATAGAATCAAGGAAATTCTCTTTCACAATGTTTGTATTCAGATGAAAACAATGCAAAATATGCTTATGTTCCAAATAAAACTCATCAAATTTTAAGTCACTTATGTCATTCTTCCCCACTTTATACAATCCGGGGCCCAGAATCAAAGACTGGAGGCCTCCCATGAAAGCAGTCTCTCCTCGTCCCCACCTCTACACATCTCCACAACTCCACCATTCTCTTCAATGTGGGCTGGTAAAGTGCAAACTACTAGCTGCTATAAACATTAAATGTGTCAGGTTGGCTCTTTGCATTTTCTTTCCCTACTTGATTTCTTCTCCACTTAAGTTATCAAACAATATCTTAAGTTATGAAAAATAACCTATTCTACTTCTGCTGAAGAATGCAAAGTGGTTTACTGTAGAAATCTTCAATTGTCTGTCCAATACTTAAAGAGGTTCAATCATAGTTTGGTTTTAAATACAAACCTGAGCTCTATGACAAAACCATGAAATAACTAGAGTAAAGCTACAGTAGTCCCTCTCTATATTGTGGTTCACTTATCGCGGCCTCACTGTATCACGGGATTTTTTAAAATATTATATTTAATTATTTATTGCAGATTTTTCGCTATATCGCGGGATTTTGTGGTACTGTATACGTATGCTGTTAAAGTTACGTAGGTTTAAGAGTGTAGAATATATTTAAGAACATAAGTAGTGTTTATAAAAGTTGGAAAAGGTTAATAAGGGACTGGGAACAGTTTATAAGAGTGTTGGAAGGGTTTATAAAGCCTTAAAATATATATAAATACTAAAATAAATGTAAGGTTCCTACTTCGCGGATTTTCACCTATCGCAGGGGGTTAGAACGTAATACCCGCGATAAGTGAGGGAATACTGTGTTTCCTAAAGTTAAATCTAGAACATAGAACATACGTTAGTGGCCAAATCATCTTACAAAGAGCTCCCAGTTTTCAACTAGAGTCAACAGACGCAATTTGCTGAGAATTTCACTTGTATTAATTCACATGTTTGTTTAAATAAAACATTGTACAGGGAGGAATTCTTAAATCTACACATGACATTCATGACTTGAGAATATAATGGGGGGGAGGGTTATAGGGGATCTGGGACTAAGAATAGAACCTGCAAATACTTCCATGTGGTATATAATACTTACACCACATACTGTATGATGGGTACACACATTTTGTTACCTTCTTTACTGCATTATTTCTAAGTAAAACTATTTCAAGTCAAATTTATTTCTAGATTACTTCAAGTATCATCTAAATATTTTTAGAATTTCTAACTGTAAATCCCTGAGTGTGAGGACCACATCGTGTATACCATGGTGTCTCCCACAGTATATGGTACAGTGCCTTACAGAGCAGGTGCACAGAAAATGTTTGAATTTCAGAACAAGAGGCAAGGTCTATAAAAGAAACCCTTATATCAAGCAAAATGTCCTAAGTTCCACCTTTTTGTGTGATTTCAATCTCACACTCACACTCATCAGGTAAGTGGGTGTAGGAGGTACATCTGTTCTTGTACATGCAAAAAATCACAGGTTTTCCTAAAGTCTGTATAGAGATTACACAGAAGTCTAGCCCTAAATGATGCTACTAGCTAGATCAATCTAGTACAAATTCCATGCTAACCTTTTTTGTTTGTTTGTTGTTGGTTTTTTGTTTTTGTTGTTAAACAAATGAAATCCAGAAGCAGTAATTAATACAAAAGGACTATTTCACTGCTGGAGAAAAGAAAAAGCATAGAGCAAAACATACCACAAATATAGTTAAGGCAGTGACAGACCATACACAAGAGAGACAACTGATGACAGAAAAATGGTAAATCAAATATGAGGAGATACCTCATAAACTAAACATCAGGGCAGCAGGAAGGCCTGAGGTTGGCCAACAAGAAAAATTTCCCAATGGTGAAGGCTACAGCTGCCACACCTTGGGCTACCTTCAGATGTGGCGGAGTCGCCTTCTCTTCAGGTTCTTAAGATACTGGCCACCCTAACCATGGGACTGAGTCCCATGAACCAGAGAGACCTGGGCCTCAGTATAAGCTCAGCTGCTCACCAGTCATGTGACCTGGGGAAAGATCTTTTGATCTCCAGTAGCCTCAGTCTTCCCATGAGAGTGCTGTGCTGTTGACGTGATACGATGCCTATAAATTGGGTAGGAAAATGCCTGGTATATACTCTCAATATTGGGTTCACATCTTATGTAAGCACAAAGGTACATCACCTCCTAAAAGGAGAGCACGTAATTCACATTTTAAAATAAGTCCAACCAAAATGCTTTAATATATGCCTTCATGCATATCCTGTATGTTTATGTGTAAATATACTAATACATGCCTACACAAGCCCTGGCTGGTTTAGCTCAGTGGATTGAGCGTCGGCCTGCGAGCTAAGTGTCGCTGGTTCGATCTTCCAGTCAGGGTACATCAGAGAAGGAAAACTCTGACTCCAAAAAACCTCCGCTGCCTTGCGGCATACCTCTTCAGGGGAAAGGCTAAGGGAGTAAACCCCGACAGAAAATCCGGAGCCGGAGTCCCTAAGGCGGTTTGATGTTGTAGTCAACACCGGCAACTCCTGCAGCGCACCTGAACCCAAGCTGTATCGACTCCGTCTTTCCCTTGGACCCTTCAGCTGTGAAGAGAGGGGGGGTCTGCTGCATGGGCAACAGCAGACCCTCCATATTACCCTGTCCAGGCTCTGTAGCTTCAGCGTCATCGCAAGATGTCGATTCAACACGGGAGGAGACAGATACCATGTCACTCCCGAGTCGGACTGCACAGCCATTCTCGGCGGTGCAGATACTCTTAAAGAAGCTACACCATCGTCTCTCGAGACGGACGGCTGCCGACGACATGCCTACACAGTAGTCCCTCGATATATCCCAGTTCACTTATTGTGGCCTCACTGTATTGCGGGATTTTTAAAAATATTATATTTAATTATTTACCACGGATTTTTTGCTATATTGCAGGATTTTACGGTACTGTATACGTATGTTGTTAAAGTTACGCAGGTTTAAGAGTGTAGACTAAATGTAAGGTTCCTACCTCATGGAGGGGTCTGGAATGTAATACCCGCTGTGAGGGAATACTGTATATGCACATATATGTGTACATTTTTAACATGTGAAACATTTTGAAAGATGCAGCTGCACTGTAAATATAGGGATAATACTATGTACCTCATGGGCAATTTGAGAATTAAACAAGTTTGTAATATAGAAAGCATGTAAAATAATGCCTAGGGTAGAGCAAGTGCTGTTTCACTATTAGCTACTTATTATCATTGTTATTACTGATACAGAATGAGAAGACCAAAGTGCTCTGAAGTGTTCATTGCTCCAAGCTATTTGCCTGGTACTAGGAATTCAGAGCAGAACAAGACGGACTCAGGTCCTAAGCCAAGAATCTAAAATGCAAAATGTAACAAAGGCTGCTAAGGAAAGGGACTGAGAAATCTAAGAGATGCACTTGCAACAAGAGTGATAAATTTGTATTAGTCAGCCACAAGCTGAATCCTATTCCACAGAGAACAACCACATCATTTTTAAGATGGCTGTGGGATTAATGGAGCTATGGCCAAAGAGCACCTGCTCAAATATGACTCAAACCACAATACCATGTTCCTAACCAATAATCTGAGACTCTGTTCATGAAAATACTCCTCCTCAAACTCACCTCCCAAACTATGTCCTTGTTACTCATTTATTCATGCATATTCTCATGAATTTAACAAATGTACATTTATTAATAATATACTGTGCATATATTACTACATGGTACATATTAATTATACATTATGTGCATGTAATATTAATATACTATGCAAATACATACATTAATAATATATTATGCATATGTAATATACAATTTTATGCATATTATTCTCCCTACCTATTGAAACTTAAAATACAGTAGGGTAGCTCAGCTACTCCCAAGCCCCAGGCAATCCACTATTCAAATGCAACATTATATATTTATTTAATATTCACTTACAAATGGAGCTTAGCTCTAAGTACTTTATCTCATCAAATCTAAAAACTGATTTTAAGAAGTACTATTAACTACTAGCAATAAAGAAAAATGCTACCATCAATAATAAAATATATCCCAATTTTAGAAAAGTTATGTTAAAAAAAGGTGTATAGCAACAATATGCCTGTCCTTTGGTGAGGTGAAATGGTTCCCCTATACTCAGAAATCATTTTGAACATTCCCAATCATGTTTCTATGGAGGAACACTGATGTGAGAAAATCAAATCATTCTTTCATGGCTACATTGGTGCATTTAGATCAAGGCCATCTTGGAGTTCTGAAGCATTAAGACTTGGTTCTTAGGTGCAATAGCAATAGATACAAGTATCAGAAATATCACTTTTGAGGGTCCCTTTTCCCAAGTATGCCTCCAAATGTTTTCCCAATACCAAAAACAGGCCCACACTACTTGGCAAACACATGGAAAAGGCAGGTGGCACCTCTGAGCAGAGGAACCAGTCATCTTCTCAAGGAGCCACTGTGACTGCAAAAAAAAACCAAAAAACCCAACCTTCAAAAAAGGAGGCGTGTAGCATCACACAGCACGCATCAGTGGAAAGGACAGTGCAGCCGGACAACCTGCACTCGGGTACCCATTCTGATACTGGCCAGGAAATACACTGGCTTTATTTCCTCATTTGCCAAACACAGGTATGGAATTGTAAGGTTCACTCTTCTTCCCAATTTCTTTTGAAAGACCCAAATTACAGGCACTCCTGGGCTTATGTTTAAAATGACCTTGATTGCTTTATATTTCTTGAAAAACTTTACTCAACTTTAAAAGTGCTTATAAAAAAAACTGTCTCCTGGAAAATCTTTTTTATTTTACTTTCTCTTCCACTTTAACTGGATTATTTTCCTTTTTTCAAATGCTATAAAACTGTTTTTGTTTTTTTGTTTTTTTTTATTTTCACTCAGAAATTTCTAAATATTCCAGGTTGCCACCAACAGTTCTGGAAGGCATCTACAAGTGTTTGGGATTTATTTCCTAACTCAAATCAATATTGCAACACTTATGACCTTCAGCACAAAACATACCATCAATTAAAACTTAAGAGAAAAGAAGGAATACTATACCCCAACATTTCTAGTTTTATTAGTAACCTCAGAGTCTAATTCATGACCACATTTATAGAAAGTTTGCAAGGCGGTATTGTTATGAGTGCTATTTTTCAAGTAGGAGCAAAAATGAGCTTAGAATTGTGGCATGAGAAAGAGAAGATCTGGAGGGTTTAGAGCTTTTCATACATTAAAAATTGTAGTCTGCAACCATTCTGATAGAGATCATTTGGTTTTGATCTGAGACCTCTCAGACCCTTAATTTACAGGCTGATCACATGACCAGGATAACTGACAACCATTCCAACAACAGAAAGTTAAGACCTCATGATCCTGAGAGTATAGGAAAAAAGAACCTTCAGTTTTATGAGAGGACTCCTCATTGCTAAGGGTGGATCAAGGATCCTGATCTTTTAGACATTTATCCTTTCTTCTCTACTCTCCTCCAACTAAAACAGCAAGTTAAGATTTTTCAGAAACTCAGAGGAGCAGAGAACCCATGTGAAAGACATGAGTGTAACTAATTCCTTTTTTCCTTCTGCCTAAAACATTTCAAATGTCCTTTATACAATAAGAATCTCCAGAAAACTTACCCAAAGAAATTCAACATCTTCCTCCATACCAACGTTATGCCAGACCTTTGTCCTCAAGTGATCTGATAACTAAGTGTAGCTACTGAGCACACACCCAACACTATACACTTTTAGAATGTAACCTTCTCAAGAAATGAATTGTCTCATCCAACATGCAATTCCAGCAGAATTACGAGCAAAGCAGAAGGAAGAGAAGAAAACTAACTTTAGTGTCTATTTCATATTTCATCGCAGGTGCTTTATATAAATTGTTTCATTTCTTCGGGACAATGAACCCAAATCACCCTGTACATCATCATCGCTAGGATGCATTTTGTCACTTTTAACACGTCTTAAATCAGGATGCATTTGACAACCAATGGTGTATCACACTTTTAATTAGTAATCATTTTCCACTGTGAATGTTAGACAAAACAATGGTACATCTTACAAATGATGATGCCTCTAATTCATTACAATATGGCATTATTTCCATGGGATTTGAAAGAGAATCAGAAACAGACTTAGAAGTGCCCGGGGTTATTACACAGACTCTAAGGGACCAGCTAGACCTCAAATCCTGATGTCTGATTCCAAAGTCTCTTCCTACATAACCTACCTAAAAACAGAGACTTTGAACACGGCAAGAATTTTCAACAGTCAGCGTTACTCAATGATTAGGAACCTTTGGTATTAAGTTTTCAGAAACTCAGGGTTCACACCGCCTGGCGCAGCCACTGCAAATAAGCTGGTTAAGGTCCCGGTCAACCCTAGGCTTCCAGAAGTCTCTGAGCTGCGCTGACTCTGGTGACTGAACCTCCTCCTCTTTGCTAAACCCACAATCTACATTACGGACAGTTAGAAATGCAGGACCCTTCTGTACGAGGAACAGCCTCACACCCCAGTTTCCTGCTAAGACATACTTCCCCTCCCCCTACATCCGGACGCTCACCCTGAGCTCATTCTGGACCGCCTCACGTCTCACTCCTGAGCAGGCCGGTCAGGGCGCCGCTGCCAGCCCGCCACTCGCCACCGCGGGCGGGGCAGGAGCAGGCCGCCGGGTCTGCCTGGCTCCCGGTTCCGAACCCTGGCTCAGCTACCCTACGTCCCCATCCGCCAGCAGCCTAAGTCATGCTTCCGCCCCACATATCCAGCAAAGTTCCCTCCACCCCAGAGGGTCCCCGATTGGGGGCCAGACTCTCGCAGCTCCCGGACCCCGCCATGGTCCTGCCCCGGGGGGGGGGCCAGCTGCGGGCTGCACAAGGACTTTGGGGCCAGCGAGGCCAGGAGCTCGCGGAGTCTGGAGGAGAGTCCCGGCCGGACTCACAGAGGAAGGAGCGCGACAGGAGGCGGGCGGCGGTGAGACCACTGCTACCGGAGGCCATGGTCGCGGTAGCAGAGGCAGCTGCAAGGCTGCGGTCATCCACCAATGACACTCCTAGGCCCCCGGGGACCTGTTAGAGGCCAAAGCCTGAGGAGGAAGCGGGTGGCCAGAAGAGTCGCCTGAATGAATTTCCATCCGCAAAGGCCTTTCCATCCTAACACTGGAGGTCGCAGGTGGAGAAGAAGAAAAAAGATGTCTTAACGAAGAAGTGGACAATGACTTGGCTCTCCGCCGGAGATGTGGGTTTGAGTCAATATTAATTACAACGGCAGCTTAGGAAAAACCCTTCGCGAGGCTGGTCGCCGCGTGGCATTGTGGGAAATGTAGTCTCTCGTGGGCCGCGACTCATTTGTAGTTTTATGTGGGGGGTGCGGGGAGGGAAGGAAATCAAACACCGGAGATGGGATGGCAGAAGGAATGAGGAAACAGTAGGTAGGGTACGAAGAGCAGTGCAGGACTTCCCGTAGCCCTTAGTCAATCTGCCACCTCATTTTCCTCTTCTGGCATACGGAGAGGATCTGGAAGGATTACCGACGGTAACAGAACTCTGAACTCAAGCTAGTGTCCGGGGAGAGTAAGGAGGAGAAAGACCGAAAGCTACCTTATTGACACTTCATTTCCTGGTAATTTGGATCTTTTGATAAAACAAGCTATCATACCTACAGCCCTTGACTCGCACTGAGTGAAGGAGCTCTGGGGCTCCTGGAGAACTGAAGTTATAGGTCAAATGAGATCTCTCCCGATTTGTACAAAATGATCCATCATCACTTTTAAAGTAAGAACTTTAGAAGGAACCTCAGAGAGTCATAGAGTCAAAGAATAAACAACAGATAAAGTAATCCACCTCCCTGCCTCCAGTTGTGCCCCTGAGATTCCTCATCGTTATCATCTATGAAATTATAACGATGAATCACGTAAGTAGTCATTATAATTTACACTGAGCTCTGTGGTGTATGAGTGGGATTACCCAAACAGATTGTCCAGTATGACCTCTGTGACCCAGATGTCAGTTCCAGGTTGGGCTTGACTGCGCACAAAAACCCTCCATCTAAAGGATCCTGTCCATGGTTTCCAAATAGCAAAGTTTTTCCATAGCCTTTACATGATATAATAGTTATGTTTTTAGTTTCACTTAATTGGTAAAAAGCACAATGACAAAAATATAATTTTGGTATGATTTCCATTAATTTATTCCATAAGGACAGGGATTTTAGTTTCTTCTGTACACCGATGTCTCCCCAGCACCCAGAACACTGCTTGGCACAGAGAGAGAACTTATTATTTGTTGACTTGAACTGAATTGATGTATAAGAGAAATAGCATATACACTTGTTTATTGAATCCACACACAATGTTTGATGATATTTCAATCCCTCATAATTATGATACCTCCCGACCCACCACCCACCCCCATTTCAATAGATCATGGTGATAAGGCTATCGCACCAGACTCTACCTACACCACTCATATTTATATGCAGTTTGATTTCAGTCAGACAGACCTGGATTCAAATTCCAACTCTATCAATAGCTATGCGACATGTGGGTCTCAGGTTTTCTCACTAAAATGGGGATAAAAATCCCTAATTCATAATAGTGTTGTGAGCAATTAATGCATTCATATGTAAAGTTCTTAGTACCTTGCAAACATTCAATAAATGGTAGTTATTATTAAAGATAACTTTCTGCTTTGCGTGGTAGGATGAGTTTTGAAGTTTTTACTAATGTAACCCAGTATGGAATAGGACATTTTTATTTGTCTCAAAACCTTGACTTAAAGCCCCAACACTCAGGATAACAGGCCGCAAATACCTGCACATTCTAAGGAGGGCAGTCTAGAAGCTACCTCTTTTCAGCTTTTGATAAAAGGTAGCCAAACTTGTCTCTGGATTCTCACCCTCACATCCCAGCAGCTCATTTAAGCAAAAGACTGGAATTCATTGAGTGAGGGACTTTGTTGAGTCATGAGTTGTCAGTTTAATGTTCTCCTTTCCCCCCACTCCCAGACAAGTTGGTGAGAGAGTGCTCCTTACAGAAAGATTGGCATTAAATCCCAGGCTAAACGCCTGCAGAAATGCATGAGCCCCCCTCAGCACCCTAAAGTAGATCTGGTCAAATAATGCTCAGGAACACTTGAGTTTGGATAGCAGACCTAACCTAGAGACTAATATCTGCTTCCTGCCTGGAGAGCTCAAGGCTGGTGGAAACAGCCCTCATTGGCCTACAGGTCAGTATTTGGTGTAGCAAGATGTGTAATATTCCCATGGGTGAAATGGATTCCAGGAAAGAAAGCTGAGCTTCTGTCTAAGAGCATAGTCTGCTTGGAAGGATCTCTATCATAAAAGACCATGGAAGACCCCTCAGGTGCAGGAGGGGGAGGAGGGAGTTAGGAGAGGTCAACCAAAGAGCACATAACAGCAGGATACTATGCAGATGGTGTTCCACAGGCAGGGGAGGGTGCGGGGAGCTATTGAAAATTTCACAGAAAGCCCAAAATCCAGAGTGGATGGATCATTAGAAGAGAACCACAAATAACATTGTATAAGAGATTTTATCCAAATCTCATCAAACCCCTGCAGGGGCCAAGAACAAGGGAGTGAGTTGGGGGAGGAGTGAAAGAAGGAGAGAAAACAGAGCTTGACTCCTTCTGAGCTGCAGGTTGGGGAACCACACATCATGCCAGACCTGGGAAGGGAGGAAGGATCTTTGAATTAGGTATCAGATTTAAGTCTTAAATTGGATTGAATGAGACATAAGTCCCATTTAAACTATTAACTTTTAAAATAGTTTATGTATTCCCATGGATCAAAATTCTAAAGGTACAAAAATTTTATATTGTGAGACATCTTTTCTCCACCTGTCTCCCTACCACCGAGTTCTTCCCAAGGGAAATGAATATTATCCAATTTCTTATGTAACCTTCCAGATCTATTTTGCACATATTCAGTCATACACATATATCTATTCCCCCTTTCACATCACCCTTCTATGTTGCTGCTGATGTGGGAGAAATCAGGAACAATTAGGGTTTATGATCAGGACAGGTCAGGGAGTCAGGAGACTAGCAGTGAGGGTGACTAGTGTTCACGGTGGTGGCCCCAAAGCAGTGTCTTTTTCTAACTTAACTTACAGTGATCTCTACTCTTTGCAACTAAGAATAATGATAGGTCTGAGTTAAGTCATGAAGTTCAATTTGTTGGAGCAAAGTCTTTTCTCTTTTTTAGGAAATAAATCATCCAGCTATAGTCATTGATGTGTGTAAGCCAATGAACTGAGAAAGAAGAAGTGTCTGACCAAGACTTTGGTGGGGTTTCTGCCATCTTTTTCACCAGAGTTTTGTCTAAATCCCTGGGACAATAGTGAGGTAAAGTGGGTAAGGTGGAAAGAGCATTTGGCCTTCCTGGCATGCCTGATATGTACTCCCTTTCATCTAGTGTGCAGCTGCAGGCCCAGGGCCTTCCTGAGTCATCCCTTACTAGGTCCCCTTTAGTCTGGCTCTGTCAGATATTCCTGGGCTCTCCTCAGGTACAAGAGAACCACTCAGCCCCTCCTGTGCTATGTTGGGCCACAGGAAACATCCTTGCTTCCCTAGACATATTTAGCTGGACCTTGCCGTTGGTTGGCTCACTCTCTTCCCTTTCCATCCCCCGACCCTGCCAGACAAAGCAAGAAGGCAGGTGACCCTCTGTCTACTAGCCAAGAAGAGAGTGCTCACCAGAAACCAAACTGGCTGGCGCCTGGATAATAGACTTCCCGGACTCCAGGATTGTGAGAAAATAAATTGTTGTTTAAGCACTCAGTCTGTTATGTCAACCTTGTTATGGAAGACCAAGTAGACTAACACAGGCAGCAAAGTGTGGAATTAACTGTGACCATCTACAACATTGGTCAGCACCATCAATGGACATCAGAGGCAAAGAGTCACAATTATTATAGAGAATCTTAGGGGTACAATGCACCCCTAATCTTTATATTTACTGAGAAACTTCCTGGTACCTTTGTATCCGTTCTCTATTGCTGCATAACAAACCACCAAAAGCTTACCCTGCTTTGTATATTCCTCAAATCTTTCTAGTGATTCTTTTGAGTCACTCATCATCCTCCACCTCCAAGCTGGGGAAGTAGGAGAATAATGCTGAAATTCCCCTGGCTTCCCCTCTTATTCCTTAGCCTGGGGATCTTTTTTCATTGTTGGAGACATTAGCTCACAGTTTTGTCCTAAATCTAAGTTATTTTGGCTGTTTTCAGGGTCTTTGAGGTGGGTACACATTTCTTTCCTGGGACAATGGACTGAGAATGCCAAGCAGAACTTAGTAAAGGGAGGAGGTATAAATATTGGTGAGTTGCAGGTCAAAGAATGGAAGTAAATATTGGAAGGAAAAGCATCAGTTAAGATTACAAAATATCTTTCCGCTACTATCTGCATGTGCCAAAGCTTTGTGTGTATTCACCTAGGCAGTCTGATTCTGCCATGTGAAAATGGAATTTAAAAAACCCTCTCTAGCATCTTAGTTAGCTTGGGCTGCTATAACAAGTATCATAGACTGTTGGGTGGCTTATAAACAATAGAAATTATTTCTCACAGTTTGAAAACTGGAAGTGCAAGATAGGGTGTCAGCATTGTTAGAAACAAGGACATAGTGACTCCCAAACCAGTAAAAAGTCATTAGTAACAAAGGGCAAATGTAATTAGAGGATCTCTGAGAAGGGAGCTGACAGCACTGGCATATCTACAAACCACAGAAGGGGCATTTAGATAACCGTGTTAGATTGTAACTCCGGAGTAACCAGTAATGGGGTAAAGGGGAAGAAGGAGAGGGGAGGGGGAGCTAATTGCGTTAGGGCGGGGAAGCTAATCGCTCTCACTTTAGGGCAAGGAAGATAATCACTTTAGGGTGGCAATTTCAGGGTGGGGAAGCTAAGACTATAAAACCAGTTTCCTTTGTCTACTTGGCGCGCACATTCTCCTGACTATGAGGGTGCGCCCGGCTCTGCAGACTGGTGAATAAAGGCCTCGCTTTACTGCTCAAGTCCTGTGTCCCAGTTTTTATTGTGAGTGTTTCTCACAATCTGGGGGCTCGTCTGGGATCCTCCGCCTGTGTGCAGGAAGGGGCTCTGAGCCAAGGCGGAGAGACGCATCCTACCCGCTTTTGGGTGACTCGCTTGACCCAGGGCCCACCTGCCTCAGTGTCCGGAAACGACCCGAGACTTCTTGTTGGGACAGCAGTGGATCGACACAGGGGGGCAACAAAAGCAAACACCATGGCAATCAGGCAACCTCGTGCACGGGCGAAGGTAAGAAAATTGTACTGCCTTGGTGGTTGGGTATCATCCTCGGGAAGATGACTGCGTGTGTGGCTGGTACGAGTGAGGAGTGCCTCTCCGCTGGGTCCGTTGTCCCGTGAAGGAAACAGCCGGAGTGCCCCTCCGCTGGGTCCGTTGTCCCGTGAGGAAACGGCCGGAGTGCCCCTCCGCTGGGTCCTTTCTCCCGTGAGGGAAGCGGTCGGAGATGGACGAAGCATCTTGGGCTTGAGCACACAGGACTGTATACAAGAAACTTCCAGTAAGGGGGGGTTGAGTATACAGGGCGTGGGTAGAATTCTCTGGTATAGGGGGATTGAGCTCACGGGGTCTGTGTTCAACAGATCTCTGGTGAAGGAGGTTGAGAACACAGCCGGATTCAGCCACGGGAATCAGCTGAGGATGGGAAATGGAAATTCTAGGCCTAGGGGTGGGGACCAAAAGTAAGGAAAAACAGACAATGGTGAATTATTATTGTTTCCTTTGGCCAAAGGAACCCACTTAGGGGAAATCTGTCTTCTAGCCCCGATTTGGGTCTGATGAATGTTGTGTTTGTCAAGCCCTGGTCTTATATGTGTGTTCAGCTTTTTTGGATTGTTTGTTTGTTTGTTTTTGGAGAGAGAAAAGAGGGGCATCGCTGTGTGGTTGCCTCTCACTCGTGCCCCCAGTTGGGGACCTGGCGTGTGGCCTGGTCATGTGTCCTGACTGGGAGTTGAACCAGCGACACTTGGTTCGCGGGCTGGCACTCAGTCCGCTGGGCCACAACAGCCAGGGCCAGACATCAGCCTTTAAGGAAGAGAGGGAATATGCTCTCTGCTGATCACCACCTACCAGCAGATCCACAGGTCTCTTCCCTGTAAAAAAGAAAAAGATAAGGCCTGGGACCTTCTGTCCTGTCTCCCACTGCCTTATGGCCCTAGCCAGCCCGTGGCCAACTGGGCAGAGGCACCGCAGATGGACAGTACAGACGGAAGAGGCCAGGAACACCTAGCAGATACCCCACCAGTATCCACCCCCATGACACCTACGGCGCTGGTGGAAACTTATCTAAATTAAGAAAGGAATTGAAACAATGTAAGCAAGACCTAAAGAACTTCCCCATTCCCTCAGAGCAGCCAGTTTCCCCTTAGGGAAGTCTCCATGGATCCAGGACATATTAGATATGTCAAATGCTCCTTCAACAAGCACTGAAGTTAGAAACTTCAAGCACAATATGAAGCTCTTGGTAAAGGACCCCTTTGAATTGGCAGAATAATAAGATCAGTTCCCCAGACCCAGCATATACATGTGGACAGAATTAATGTAAGAAAAGGAAGTGATCAGACGGGCTGCTATGAGGATATGGGAAAGGGAACATCCTCCCGGTCAGGAAATTGTCCCGGCCTAACAAGTTTCCCAGTATAGACCCTGAATGGGATAACAGGCCAGAGGATAAGGCTCAGATGAGAGACCTTAGGAGCCTCGTCATCAGGGGAATCAAGGAGTCCATTCCCCATGCACAGAATGTCTCCAAGGCATTCGAAATACAGCTCCATCAGATCCCTGAAGAAGCTCAGGGACAAAATGAGGAAGTATTCTGGCCTAAATCCAGAGAATGCTATAGGACAGGGACTCTTAAAGGTCACCATTGTAACAGAAACTGGCCAAATATTTGTAAGAAATTGCAAAAAGTAAATGAATGGGCCAAATAAAGCAACTGAAAAACTCCTCAGGAAAGCTCAGAAAGTGTATGTTAGAAGAGAGGAGGAGAAGCAGGAACTTCAAAAAGCTGCAGGATATCTCTGCAAATCTAAGAACTTTTAGCTGCCAAATACTGAGTTTGAGTACAGTCCTTCACTGTGTGGAAAAGAACAAGGATTGGAAGCATGTTATGGTTAAATCTAAAGCAGTAAAGGGTATTTAGAAAGTTTGTGAATGCTGTCGAAGGTCTAAGAAAAGTTGTAATAATAAAAGGGAAAGTTATGGAAGCTTTAAACTTGGGAAAAGGAAACCTCAGCTGCTTGTGTTCTGTTTATGCTCTGAAAGGAAAAATTGAGGTTTCCCAGGGAAATTTTAAAACTTCACATAAAAGAAAGGGAACCAGGAAAGGTGTAAGGCATGTAAACGAAAAGGTTTGTTAGAAATTTATAAAGGTTTTGAGAAGAAATTGTATGGTTTTAGTAATAGAAGGTATAATGCATGGAAATGCAGTTTTGAAGGACAAGGATTTTCCTTCACGCCTTTGTATTTTTCTCCCTACCGGAACCCTCCAGTATTTGGCATTGTAAAGAAGTAAGAAGTGACATAAGGTTCCTTTGCATAAAACTAATAAGATCAGTTGCTAATGGTGGTTATGTCAGCCGAGGCTTTGACTGGAATGTCATACCTGAAGGAGGCATGCCTAGGCTAATGAAAGCCCGTGAGGGAAAGGCCTAACACCTTGGTTGGTTGTGCGGTCCATGGCAATCTTTCTAGGGAAGAAACGAAGGCTACTTCCCTGATAAATGGCTAGGAGGAAACTTAAGGCACAATGGAAAGCTTGAAGAACTTGTAAAAAGCATGGGTTTTACAGGCAAGGCCAGATGGCAGGTGTGTGGCTCAGCTTCTGTGCCCAAAGGGCAGACTAAAGGTAATCCTGAAGGTTCCTTGTGTGAGTCCCAGCAAAGCAGACTTAAAAGATTTATGCTATCAATGGCTGCTCTTGTTGTATTTATGCAAATGAACAGGCTAAATTAAAACTGGACTTAATGCGGTCCCTTTAATAACAAGGAGGGTAATCTTAAGGAGAAAAATCGTGATTTGAGGAAAATCACAATGCTCAGTGGTAGACTATAAACCAGTGCAGCTAACTGTGTCTATAAAGTTTATTTTAATTAAAAGTTTGTTTTCATTCAAAAGTTAAACCAAGTCTGTGACATCAACAATGCTTAATTTACAGGCAAGAAGAATGTCAAGTGCCTTGCAACTGGATGTCTTCCCAATAAGACAGTCTTGCAAATTTAAAGACTGGTTTGTGAATTGTGTTGTGTGAATTAACATGTGTGTGTCTTTCTGTTTTCATAGGGCATAAGCCTATGATCTCATTACCCAAGTGATTGTCTGTACATACAAGCCTCACTTAAGAAGCCCATCTGCAATGCTGCCTCCTGAGGCTCAACAGTTTGACTGAACTAAGTGGTTGGGTTGGCAAAGTATGGGTTGGTCAGTGGGCTTCACTTTAAAACTGGTCTCTTTTGCCTAAAATAACTTTAAGCAAAGGAGCTCCTCCCCCAAACTGCCAGCCTCTCCAGTGCAACCCTCTTCTTCTGACACTGAACCAGCCACAGGCCTTAAGTCAGGAACCCCATGTGGCTACCAGAGTTTATGGCCTAGGAGCTGATGTATCTGGCATAGATCCAGTAAGGTGGCTAGGTCTTTACTTAGTGACAACTACTCCTTCCCTAGAAAATCTAACTTCTCTCAGCTAGACCTCAGAAACACCTCAGAAAAGACCCCAGAATAATCCAGCCAAGGTAAAAGTTTTTAAGGTATTAAATCTCAGACAAACCTTAGAGATAGAGACTGGGTACGGAGACGCAAATGCTTGGGTAGAATGGGTCAAATTTACCGTTAAATCCCTGAATAAAAGCAACTGTTATGCTTGTACCTCAGGGAGACCCCAGGCACAGTTCGTACCATTTCCACTAGGCTGGGACTCTGACCCCTCGGGAATGGCCTGTATGCTCGCTACCAGGATGAGAATGCATGGGGAAATGAGACTTGCAGAAGCTTGTCTCTCCTCTTTCCCTCTATAAGGAGTAATGGGACTCAATCCCTCCCTTCATACTCAGTAGGGCCCATGAATTACTCTTCTTGCTTCTCTAGGTGGGAAGAGAATTCGGGTACCCCTGCGGAAGAACTCCTAACATGCACTCATACCAGAAAAGCAAGCCACCTTCATAGTGGGGCCGGCAACTATATTCCCCTCCGAATCCCCAGAACAGATGTCTGGTGGTATTGTGGGCAGAGGAGTCTCTGGAAAATCCTACCTGACAGATGTAGTGGAACCTGTGCCCTGGTTCAATGGGCTATCCCATTTACCCTAGCATTTCCAAAACCAATCCAGACTGCCCCTGTTAGGAAAAAAGGTCAGTGGCGCCTGGTGAATCCTATAATCCTCATATCTCTAGTGATGCCATTGGAGTCCCCAGAGGAGTTTCAGATGAGTTTAAAGCTAGAAATCAGATAGCAGCAGGGTTTGAGTCAGTGCTCTTCTGTTGATTAGATAAACTATATTTATTATAACCAACAGAGGTTTATCAATTATACTAGGAATACTATAGAAGAAATCGCTCAACAATTAGATGCCACCAGTTGAGTGGCTTGGGAGAACAGGATGGCACTGGATATAAAGTTGGCAGAAAAGGGAAGTGTATGTGCAATGCTCGGGGGGCAGTGTTGCACCTTTATCCCTAATAATACAGCCCCTGATGGATCTATCACTAAGGCCCTGCAAGGACTAACTACCTTAGCAAATGAGCTAGCGGAAAACTCAGGTATTGACAATCCCATAACAGGATGGTTAGAAAATTGGTTTGGCAACTGGAAAGGAATGATCTCATCAGCTCTCGTATCCCTCGTAGTGGTAGCAGGCGTCCTCACAGCTTTAGGCTGTTGTATTATTCCATGCATCAGAGGTTTAGTTCAGAGACTAATTGAGACTGCACTAACTAAACAGATTCCAGCAACTTTTCATAATCTCTTCCTGAAAGCCAAAGGGAATTCTAACCATGGGGAAGAAAGTCGAGAAATCCTCCTTAAATTTGAAGGGATAAATAGAATGGTTTGAGTAGTCAATTTTCCAAAAGAGACAGGGGGGAACTGTTAGAAACAAGGACATAGTGACTCCCAAACCATTAAAAAGTCATTAGTAACAAAGGGCAAATGTAATTAAAGGGTCTTAAGGGCAAATGTAATTAGAGGATCTCTGAGAAGGGAGCTGACAGCACTGGCATATCTACAAACCACAGAAGGGGCATTTAGATAACCGTGTTAGATTGTAACTCTGGAGTAACCAGTAATGGAGAAACGGGAAGAAGGAGAGGGGAGGGGGAGCTAATTGCGTTAGGGCGGGGAAGCTAATCGCTCTCACTTTAGGGCAAGGAAGATAATCACTTTAGGGTGGCAATTTTAGGGTGGAGAAGATAATCACTTTAGGGTGGCAATTTTAGGGTGGGGAAGCTAAGACTATAAAACCAGTTTCCTTTGTCTACTTGGTGCGCACATTCTCCTGGCTGTGAGGGTGCGCCCGGCTCTGCAGACTCGTGAATAAAGGCCTCGCTTTACTGCTCAAGTCCTGTGTCCCAGTTTTTATTGTGAGTGTTTCTCACAGCCTGGCCAGGTGAGAGCCCTCTTCTGAGTTGCAGACTGCTGTCTTCTTATATCCTCATACAGCAGAAAGAGGATGAGAGAGCTCTCTGGAGTCTGCTCTATGAGGGCACTGATCCCATTCATAACGATATCACTTCTTAACCTAATTATCTTTCAAAGGCCCTGCCTCCTAATGCCATCATACTGGAGTTCAATATTTCAACATATGAATTTTGGGGAGACACAATCATTCAGTTCATTGTCTGTAGACCCAGGTCTGCTAACTTCTTTCTGGGGAAAACAAAAACAAAAACACTGCATTCTAAAGGGGAAAATAACTGCTTCATCCCCAGTGATACGAGTACCCTTGAAGAGAAATGTATTGCATCCAAGAGAGTCTAGGGCCTCTGGGGCTGACCAGTCAGCCTAAGCCCTCAGGCCACACCACAGGTATCACTGATCCCTTCATAGAGCAAATGCAGAGAATAGGGAGCTTGTTTCCTTGGCCTTGTTTATGGAAGATGGCACAACACAAATCAGAAACCCTTAACCTCAGGCAAAGACTCAGCATTTGGAAAACTACTAGAAGAGATGGGTCAGAAAAGCTGGGGATTATTTTGAAGTGCAGCTTCAAGGAGAGACAGAAGGACACAGCACAATTCTAAAAAGGAACCAGCTAACCCCACTAGCTGATATGAACAGAGATGGGCTCTTTTCCTTACAGGGACTGACACTTCTCGGTCAGCCGCCTTCCCTAAAGAATGAGGGCAAAGAACTTTCTGCAAAGTCTTGCAGGGCATACCTCCAAGTGTATTGTAGTTCTTTGAGTGATTGATCCACTCAACACCTGTGAAGGGAAGGTTTCATCTGCATTGCACCCTTACAGGAATGTCAAGAGCTTTGACCTCGCCTTTAGAAGTAATGGTTCCCAAATACAACTTCTTTTCCGCATAATCCAGCCCTGTTGCAGAATTGGTCCCTTAAAAAGAAGGCGCTGAATACCTGCGCAAGACTAACTTTTCTTGAAAGGAAGGAAAGAGAGCAAGATAGGCAAAGAGGGAGAGATCAATCTTCAATGCATGCCCAGTGCCAGTCGTGGCCCAAATTGGGCAAAATGAAACAGCCTTTATATCCCTGCATGCTCAGTCATGTTGGGTTGGTCTCTCTTTGTCTCTGTCTATCCCTTGCCCCCCAGGATATACAGTCACCAAGCATAACCATGAGAGGATGAGAAAGAAGAGAGCCAAGTTTTTAGTTTTTTTTTTTTTTTTTAAATAATTTATTCTGAAAGAATTATAGATTCAAAGGAAGTGCAATAATAGTTCGGGAGGTGGAGAACGTCTTGTTACCACTGAATGGGTGAGAAACTGTTACAGAGGGAACCTGGCTATAGGTTCCATTAGTCCCATCTGGGGTCACCAAAACTTACAGAGAGAAAGGGGGTTCTTTCACGTGGCACCTTGGTGTAAAACCCAACAACTAGTGTTGAGGAAAACAGGTCTTTATTTACAATATTCCAACCTGGGGAGGGCAGTGAGCAGTTCAGCTCTTCGCCCTGTTCTCCCACAGGACCCAGCACCTCCCTTGCTCCCCAAAAGGCTAGAGGCCAAAAACATTCCCAGAAGCTCCCCATTCCTTATCTGTCAGTTGTCTCCTTCAGGATTTGGGGTATGATGTCATCAGCCTCTGTATAACAGTCCAGGAAAACATGTGCTTTGCCCTTTCAAAGCCATATGGTATTCTCCCTTTCAAAGCTGCATGGAGTACTCCTTTTCCTCTCCAGACCACATGGAGTTCTCCTCTACCTTCCTTGCAAACCATGTGGATCTCCTCTCCTCTTCTCTAAAATGGTTGCCACCTTATTTTTAAATCCTTGACTGCATCCTGTGATGCAGTGGGCGTGGTAACCAGTACTGACCATTCACAGAACTTTGCAGAGGCTCTGTATGCTCTTTCTGCACCATTCCATGGTCAAAGCCCCTCCCATCTTCTTGGGGCCTTGGAAGAACAAAAACCATTTGCATAACTAAGACACTAGCTACTAGCCATAGTTATGCAAAGGCATCTTAAAAGCTGTTCGCTTTTCCCCATCCCCCAACCCAGAGGCTCTGGGGGTTTTTGGAGACCCCCCCACTCTATAACAAAACTTCGCCAAAAACCCAGGAAGGGTTGGGAAAGGGAACTATTACTGCTGGGTGGGGGTGAAAATCCAGCACCCTGCGTGGCCACCACTGACACCCTTGAGGGAGGGCTTCATTATTACTCAGTAGGGATGAAAAGTACCAGCTCTCCACTAGGTCTTCTTTAGGAGACAGGGGGCACCTTGAGCAAGGATGCAAGTTTAGGCCACCCACTTGGCCTTTGTGGACAGGGGCAAGGATGGGTCCATGTTCTTCTCCATAGTGTCTGGCTGAGGTAGAGTGTCCGGGCTTCTTATAAATAAAAGAAATTTACCTCTCAAGTTCTGGAAGCTGGGAAGTCCAAGACCAAGGCACTGGTAAATTAGTGTTTGATGAGAGCCTGCTTCCTGCCTATATGTTCAAAAATTTTATTCACCACAGAATAAACCTTGTGAAATATTAAGGTTTTTCATTATTGATTTTATTTTATTTGTTTCCATCACCATTTATCTCTCCTATACCATCTTTCACCTCCACCCCTCTCCCCCACAATCACTATGTGAGGTACTAAACTTTTAAAAAAGAGGTGAGAACTGTGATTTTACACAATGATATCAATTATCTGAGATACAGTGGAAAATATTTTATCTCAGCTGCTCGCACTTACACCTGAAATCTGCAATTTCACCCCAAACTCTTTTCTGCCTCGTTTCCCATTACAGACACACTAGCTTACCCACCTCCCACATCTTTACACTATTCAACCTTTCTCAAACATATCTTATAAATTTCACAATTCTGTACCTCTGTTTTAATTATAAAATGGAAGAACCTAATGCCTTCAGAGGCCACCAATGGAGAATAAGCCTTAAATGGTGCCGAAAGTACATTTGAAGTTTCAGGAAAATGTGAGAAACCATTTAAGTCTGTCCCCATCACTATCATCAGTTCCTGAGCTGCCCCTTCCCAGCTCCACTCACACTTTAACCTGCAGACTGCCTGTCTCTCTGTGACTTCCTTCACTTCAGTCAAGCTACCTGCTGCTTCTTGTACTCACTACCACATGAGTAGTAAGGGAAGTGAGGGAGGGAAAATGCTCATTGTGACTTCCCAAGACCTTACTCTGTCTCACCACTTTGCGGTAGAAAAAGTCAGGAAAGGGCCACTAAAGGGAGGTGCCCAGAGCTCTATAAGTAGCTGAATTATCCTGCCTGCTGGTTAATAACTAACTGGCTTGCCTCCTTTATTGCCCATACAAACTTGGCTATCGTTCAGGTTTGCGTGGCTGTTTGCTTTTCCCATGGCAAGAAAGGAGTTTCCTTCCATTGCAATGCAGCAGAAGAACCAAACACTCAGTGGACACGAGACAAAGAAGCCAAAGGAAACCTGTTTTATGAAACTATCTGCAGTATTCCCTGGACTCACTGATTGAGAAAGAATTTAATAATTAGAACCAATCAATCACTTGTTCATTCAACAAATATTTATTCAGCCATGCCTCAGTGTCTGGATCAGCACTCAGTGATCGGTTACAGTGGTGAGCAAAGGAGGTTCCCTGGAACCTGAAGAGGTGTAGGCTCCAGCTGGGGGCAACAAAGGAGCCCATAACAGCCAGGCACAAGTATGACATTTACTCGAGCTTCACAAAGGTTTTTATTTCTCTTTATTACTCATTCATCAGGGACAGAAGTGGTAAATATGGTCTGAGTGTCAGAAAACCTGGGATTTTGGTCCTGGTACTGACTTTTAAAGGTACAATTTCTTTATGCATTAACTTTCCCCATTTGTCTCATGGCAACATGCATTTCTGCCCCCCTCCTATTGTCCAGAACTCTTTTGAAGAACAAATGTGGACAATAATAGAAGGTGTTGTGTAAAGGTAGGATATTATCATATTATCTGAATGCCTCAAATTCAGGTATGCCAGTTATAAGAGACATCCCCTGGCCTGGAAAATGAATGAATGAGAAAACCCATCTTATCCCTGACAGCTTGAGAAACTACAAAGTTATTCATGCCTCCATAGCTACACAGAATCTGGCTCATCCTGTATCTCTGGATGACAAAAAAGTAATTCTTTCTAAGTCAATGAGCCATGACCTCTGATCCATGCATGAAGGAGACAGAACCCAAATTTATTTCCTGCACTAAAGCCATAGATGACATAGGAAAGGCTTGTTGTTAAATCCCAAGCACTTGTAGACACTCACCAAGCGGTGCTAATGATGCAAGCTATGAATTAGGGCCTGAGCCTGTTCTTGAAAAAATTCTGCTAGACTTCACAATTATGATTTGAGACAACCAAAAGAACAGCCAGAGAACAAGGTCAGGCCCTTTCCCAGGTCAACAGGAGAGCAGAGGACAGCACCAACAGCCTGTTACCTAGCTTCTAACAACACTCTGGGCCTGGTACCAAGTCCCTGTCCATCCATGAGGAGAGCTGCCAAGAGAGGAAAGTACATCTCTGAGGACAAACACCCCACTCTAAGGCATCATGACCCTATCACATATTTGTACAGGTCAAAGCTGTCTTTTTAAATGGAAGAGGGGGTTCTATCTCTTCTTCATTAACTGGCATGTTCTAAAGAATCCAGCTCACTTTCATACTCAGTTTTGGGAATATAAACTGGGTATTCTGTTCTTAGACATGAAAAGAGAATTGTCCTAAGAAAATAATTTAGATGGCTATCGTCACTTATTTAAATATTTCTTAAAAGCTAGAGGAGTACAGGAGTTACATTTTATATTTATACTTCTTTTGGATGTCTGCTTTCCTACATCTACTCCCAACCTTCACTGCTATTCCCATGATATCTATACTTTAGGCAGTTAATAAATACTGGTAGTGACTAACTGAAAACCATACTCTTTTACTCAAAATCTAGTACAGGGATATTTATAGACAGCATTTTTTTACTCAAAATCTAGTACAGGGATATTTATAGACAGCATTTTTTTACAGTAAAGAAAAAGGTGGTATATTCATGCAATGGAATATTATGAATTAGTTTAAAAAAATGAAGTACTGATACATGCTACCACATGGATGAACCTTGAAAATATTATGCTGAGAAAAAGAAGCCAGTCACAAAAGATCATATACTTATACATGAATATCCAGAATAGGCCTATCTCTAGGAACTGAAAGTAGGTTGGTAGTTGTCTAGGGCTAGGGGAAATGGGAAGAAGAGGGATGATAGTTAAGGGGTGCAAGGTTTCTTTTTGAGGTGATGAAAATATTCTAGAATTGACTGTGGTGATGGTTGCATGGCTCTGTGCATATAGCAAAAACCATTGAATTATACACTTCACATGAGAGAATTATATGGCATGTGAATTATAGATCAATAAAGGTATTATTAGTGAAGAAGAAAGAGGAGAGAGGGGAAGAGAAAACTTAGACATCTTTACAAAGATGTGCAGAAGAAAATAAGAACCAGATCAGATGCCCAAAGAAAGGAATGTTAGGAAGGTATGTTAGTTCCCTATTGTGATAGTAGCAATTTATCACAAACCTAGTGACTTGAAACAACACAGATTTATTCTCTTACTGTTCCAGAGGTCAGAAGTCTAAAATCAGCATGTTGGCAGTGCTGTAGCCTTCTGGAGGCCCTAGAAGAGAATCCTTTCCTGGTTTCTAGTGGCCACCCACATACCTTGGCTCGTGCCCCTGCCTTCATCTTCAAGGTGCCTCACTCCAACCTCTGCTTCCTTTATCACTTTTTTTTTCAACTTTGATCCTTCTGCTCCCCTTTTAAAGAACACATGATTACATTGGGCCCACCTGGACACTGTAAGATAATTTCCCCTACCTCAAGATTCTTGGTCACACCTGCAAACTCCATTTAGGCATATAGAAAGCTGCCAAAGTGGTTTTCGAAGTGACCCTAGCTTTCTGGAGTCCCCCCAGCGATGTGTGAGAATTCCAGTTTGGGCTGTGCTTCTAACATATTTACCTTCTTACTTCGGTTCTTGTGGCAGATATACTTCTCCACACTTTTTGCCTATTCTTCTTTACCAGGAGAACCTTACTTTAATTATTTTTTTAATGGGAGGTGTGTCTAGCCCTACGTAATGGACCCTAATATTTCCAAGTCATTTATTACAATTCTGCTCCCCACCTTCTCAGCCTCCCTTTCACCTGGATAAAACATTTGGATCCAGTTCTAGCCAATGAGCCATAAAGAAAAAAATTAATCTCATGTAGCAGCTTCTGGGAAAGCTTTGGTTTTTCTGCTATCAAGAGGCAAATATATCATATGACCTTACTCCCTTCTTTCTCTCTTTAATGGGGACATTATGGCTGGGACTGTGGCAACTGTATTGCCACCATATTGAAAATGCCAAGAGAGTCATAGAAATACCTGATGTCAATGACCCCCAACAACACTGTTTAATTAAGCAACTGTTAGTGGGTGTACTGTTACTTGCTACTGAACACAGTCACTACTGATATAGCCTCTGTTCTTCACTACTGTGAAGAAGGCAAACACTGTTAGTTAATGTACAGGACTTTCCTTTGTCTCTGCTTTTGTGGCTCAAGTATTTGTCTTTCAAACACATTCTTCTAGAATTTATTATGGGGAGAACCCCGTAGTAAGAGATCATAAAAAGTTAGTGTGTTCTGGGTCTGCTGAAAGCACACGTTAAATGAAATCTCATCTATTTTTACCTTCTTGAGTTGTGTGATCCACATTTTAAACAGCAAAACAGCTGACTTGGCAACCATCTGGACATAGTTATGGATATAAAAGCAGACATGTAGAAGAGGCAGTGCCGTTCATGAGGTGAGCCAGGACAAGTTGGTTGCAAATGACAGAAAATCTAATCAAAATGTATGTACGTTTTCAAAAGTGTTGGGATTTATTGACTTATACAAACAATCATTGGAAAATGCAAAGATGGCCATAGAGATAATGGATTTTGGCATGAAAAGTCATCAAGACTCTAGACTGAGTCCATTTCCCATTAATGCATCTCTGTGTGGCCAGTTGTGACCTTTCCTTGACAGCAGGGAATGGGGCTTCTGGGAGCTGCAAGCTCAGGTTCGAACATCATAGCTAGAGAGGAAGAAAGAATTTTCTTCTCTCAGACCCACTTTTTTAAATCCAAGAGAAAGACTCTGATCATTCCAACTTGAATCATAGGCTTACCTCTCAAGTTGTTTTTTTTCTGTTTGAATGTTTTGGTTTCTGTCTTTCGTGTGAGAGAGACCTTCCTTGAATTGCCTAATAATAATCCCTAGTGGTCTGCTTATTTTTGAAAGGGAGGGTCTAAAAATGTGATTGCCACCTCCACACACCCAGAGAGAGCTCATTTGCTGTGAGCTTCACTATGAGTTTGATCTGACTGGACCACTTAGTCGTGGAACCCTCATACATTCAGATCATGAGCCAGTCAGATTCCTCAAAGGAGATGCTCCTGGTCTCCTGCTACAAAAGATCTGACTGCCAGTGTTTGAGGATAGGGAGACTAACTCATCCTGGTTTGCTCAGGATTTTCTCAATTTTAAAACTAAGTCCCTATCCTGGGAACATCTACAGTCCCAGGAAAATTGACACAGTTGGACACTCTATGCCACTATTCTGGGTGCTAAGTAGGGAGAGATGCTTGGGTGATCCCAGCATCTTGAATGCCCACATTTGGGTAATCCCACTGTTTTCAGTATGGTACCCACTCTCAAACATGCCTACTGTCCCACAGTCTAGAGACCATCTGCTTCATCTCCTCCAGAGAACAAATTTGCACTCTTTTGTAGGGATTGGGAGGGTGGAACAGGTCTGAGGACCTGATCACTTCCTGAGAAGACTTTTGACCAACCTCTTTATTTAAGCCCCTATTCCCAGAGATGTCTGGTACTACCAATTCCAGAGTCTTTGGAGGTTCTCTAGTGTGTATGTGATTGGTTACTATCTTTCCCCACTATTGCTTAGAATCTATCTTTTCTGTGTCTATTTAATCACTTACCACTCATATTTCCACTTTTGAGAGTTCAAATTTTTATAGCTGTTGTCTTTTATCTCATTCTCCTAATTTCTCTGAGCTTATAACTTCAAAAAAAAATCCTTTTAATAGGTTTTTATGGAGGGGTGCCTAATGTAGTTGGGTGTATTCAACATGCCACATTTGCCCTGGAGTCTACAAGAATAATCTTTTCAAACACTTGTTATCCAAATATCTCTCTGCCTTGGTGAATGTAAGTCTCAATACTTCTGCTGTTGTCCACTGTGTGTCGCTATCTTGTTACCATTTGAAAGCACAATTTGTAGAATTTTTCTGGTGTTAGCTTACTGACTTTTAACATGTATGAAAACAATAAAAAATGACACATACTACAAAATCATGACACTGGCCAAAGATGACAGCAAGGAGAAGTTTTCTAGAATACTTAATCCACTAAAATTAGAAAATTAGAGTGGTAATTTATCTTGAGTTGGTGTGACTATTTTTTGTATTATTTCTCTCTCTCTCTCTCTCCTTCTCTCTCTCTCTCTCTCTCTTTCTCTCTCTCTCTCTCTCTCTCTCTCTCCATATATAGCATATCAAGATCCAGCAAACCTTTTCTTTAAAGGACCAGAGAGTAAATATTTTCAACTATGTGGGTTATATAGTCTCTATCACTATGTTACAGAACCCCTGGGCTGCTCCAGTTGAAAACAAACCCACGGGCTCTTTAGTTAGGGGCCCGATTGCCCGCCGCCAAAATTATAACTCTCAATACCAGAGTTTGGTGAAAAGAAAAAGAATTGTTTATTTAACAGTTATATAGATTTAGTTATTTGCGGATTTCTGTTGTTAAGTCTTATGCTCTTTAAAATACCCACAAACACATATCCTTGCCTCCCCCCCTTCCAAACCAGGCTAGTTTTAGGGAAGTCAGAGAAACCGTTTCCCTACTTTCCCAACACAGTTCAGCTTTACCAGCAGCTGCCAATCATTCAATCTGATTGGGGAGGTCCTTTCTGTGCTGTGGTGCCCTCCAGCTCTCAATGCAGAACCACCTGGATTCTCAGCCTCCTTGCAAACTGCCTTCTTCCTGCAAACCACGTGGATCTTCTCTCCTTCTCAAAACCGTATGGCGAGAGCCTCTTAAAGCAGCCTGGAGACCCCTTCTCCAAGCCACATGGAGAAGGCCCCTTCACCAAGCCACGTGGAGGGAGCACACGAGAGAGCGAGAGAGCGAGAGCGAGCGCGCGGGCGCGCCAGAGAGAGTCAGAGCACCAGAGCCAGAGCGCGAGTGAGAACCCGAGTCAGAGAGCGAGAGTGTCAGAGTGAGAGGACGAGCGAGAGCCAGAGAGAGTCTCAGAGCGAGTCTGAGAGAGTCTGAGCTAAAATGTCTGCAGCTGCTTATATATCCCTGACTGCGTCATCTGATGCAGTGGGCGTTGCAAACAGTTCTGACCATTCACAGAACCTTACGCAGGTTCTGTGTGCTTTCTCCATACCATCCCCTGGTTCAAGACTCCTCCCATCTGTCTGAGGCTTTGGATGCATTACAGCCATTTGCATAAGAAAGACAGTAGCCACCAGCCTCAGGCATGTGGAAGCATTTGAAAAGCTGCTTACTTCTCCCCATCCCCCAGCAGCAAACTCTGGGGATTTTTGGAACACCCCTGTTTCTGTAACAACTACTACTCATCAACTTTGTTGTTATAGTACAATAGCAGCCAAAAAGTATATAAATAAATGGGTGTGGCTATATTCCAATAAAATTTTACTTACAAAACAGGCAGCAATCTGGATTTGACCATAGGACAGTGTTTGCTCACCCCTGCTCTCTACTGTTAAGATTCTGATCCCAAGATTCTGATCCCAATTCTTGTATGTGCGTACAGCAGTGTTCTCACATCAACGTGCAATTCTCAGACAGCTTCTGAGTGTCCTACAATTCAACTTAATTCTGACACTATTCACCTGGAAATAGTATCAGACCCCACAAGCTAAGGACTCAGTCCTGCAAGACTGCCCCCACCAACCCACCCTATTTGAGAAGCTAGTTGCAAACTCAGGTTTAGATTGGAGATTCCAACCTGTCCTTCAATTCAATTAATTTACTAGAGTGGCTCACAGAACTCAGAGAAACATTTACTTAACTTGCTAGATCACCAGTTTATTATAGAAGGATATAACTCAGGAACAGCCAGATGAAAGAGATGGATAGAGCAAGGTATGCGGAAAGGGCTCAGAGACTCCATGCTCTCTCCTTCTCTTTAGCATGCCACCCTCCCCCCTAAATCTCCATGTGCTTGCTGAACCATGTCCTTTTTGGATGTTGTGGAGGCTTCATTACTTAGGTATGATTGATTAACTCATTGGCCATTCAAAATTGATTCAACTTCCAGACACAAACAGAAGTTTTCAGCAAAGACAGTTAGGAAGTAGCCCACACCCTGAGACAAGTGAGCTAGTGCTCAAAGACCTAGCTCCCCATGGCTTGTAGTGGATGGGTTCTAGAGGTGAAAAATTATTAATCATGGTGACTGAGGGAGTTAAGGTCTTGGTCTTCACTGATTGGTCGGCACTATGGTCCTGAAGTCAGCCATGACATGGCTTCAAGTTCTGATTTCACTGCTTTTCTGCACCTGGAGCTGAAACTCAACTAAGGCCTAGATGTTATCTGTAGTTTGACCAAACTGCCTCTGTGGTCAAGAGATCCAAGGTTTTGTTCCTAAGATTATTTGATAATGATCAGAACCTCATTGTCCCAAGGCTTAATAATTAAGGAAGTTGTCATGCAAGGGAGAAGGAGGCAGGTGAGTCAGGGTGCTGGATGAGGCCAGTTTGAATCAAAAGGAAAGAAAGGAGAAAAGATCATATTAAATAAATAAAATGTCTACACTGTTACACAAGAAGCTTGGACAAGTCCAGGTGACTTAAATTTAAATCCTGGAGTTAAAGTTATATAAAAATAGTTATCATCTGAATGTCTTTAAAGCACTTCAAATGAACCCTGGTCAAGTAACTCAGTTGGTTGGAGCGTCGTCTTAATACACCAAGGTTGCAGTTCAGTTCCTGGTCAGGGCACATACAAGGATCAACCAATGAATGCATAAGAAAAGGGAACAACAAATTGATGTCTGTCTCTTTTCCTTCCTCTCTCTTTCTTAAAAAAAAAAAAAAAAAAAAAACCAATAAATAAGAATTTAAATTTAGGGAAGAACTAACACCTACTCTTCTCAAACTATTCCAAAAAATCCAAGAAGAGGAAAGACTCCCAAACTCGTTCTATGAAACCAGTATTACCCTAATTTCAAAACCAGGTCAAGACACAACGAAGAAAGAAAACTACAGGCCAATATCACTCATGAACATAGATGCTAAAATCCTAAACAGAATATTGGCAAACAGAGTCCAGCAACACATTAAAAAGATCATACATTATGATCAAGTGAGATTCATCCCAGGGATGCAAGGATGGTTTAATATTTGCAAATCAATCAATTTAATACACCACACAAACAAAATGAAAGACAAAAATCACATGATCATATCAATATATGCTGAAAAGACATTTGATAAAGTACAACACCCATTTATGACAAAAACACTCAGCAAACTGAGAATAGAGGGAGCATACCTCAACATAATAAAGACCATATATGAGAAACCTGAAGCCAACATCATACTCAATGGACAAAAACTAAAAGTATTCCTGAGATCAGGAACAAGACAAGGATGTCCACTCTCTCCACTCCTATTCAACATAGTCTTGGAAGTTCTAGCCACAGCAATCGGACAAGAAAAAGAAATAAAAGGCATCCAAATTGGAAAAGAAGAAGTAAAACTGTCACTTTCTGCAGGTGACATGATAGTATACCTAGAAAACCGTATAGACTCCACAAAAAGACTGTTCAACCTAATAAGTGAATTTGGCAAAATAGCAGGATACAAAATCAATATCCAGAAATCAAAGGCATTTCTATAAACCAACAATAAAATATCAGAGCTAGAAACTAGGAAAAAAATCCCATTTACTATAGCAACAAGAAAAATAAAGTACCTAGGAATAAACTTAACCAAAGAGGTAAAAGACCTGTACTCAGAAAACTACATAACCCTGAAGAAAGAAATCAAGGAAGATACAAATAAATGGAAGAATATACCATGCTGATGGATGGGAAGAATCAACATCATTAAAATGTCCATACTACCCAAAGCAATTTAAAAATTCAATGCAATCTCTATTAAAATACCAATGACATATTTCACAGACCTAGAACAAATACTTCAAAAATTTATATGGAACCAAAAAAGCCCAAATAGCCACAGCAATCTTGAGACAGAAGAACGCAATAGGAGGACTCACAATACCTGATATCAAACTATACTACAAGGCCACTGTAATCAAAACAGCCTGATACTGGCATAAGAACAGACATATAGATCAATGGAACAGAATAGAGAGCCCAGAAATAAACCCAGGCCTCTATGGTCAACTAATATTTGACAAAGAGGGAAGCAACATAAAATGGAGTGAGAAGAGCCTCTTCAACAAATGGTGCTGGGAGAACTGGACAGGGATGTGCAAAAAAATGAAACTAGACCACCAACTTACACCGTACACCAGAATAAACTCAAGATGGATCAAAGACTTAAATGTAAGATGTGACACCATGAAAATCTTAGAGGAAAACATAGGCAAGAAAATTTCAGATATCCCATGTAACAATATTTTCACTGACACATCTCCTAAGGCAAGAGAAATAAAGGAAAAAATTAACAAATGGGAGTACATCAAACTAAAGAGTTTCTGCTCAGCAAAAGAAAACATCAGCAAGATGAAAAGAGAACCAACCATATGGGAAAACATATTTGCCAGTGATACATCTGATAAGGGATAGATCTCCAAAATACATAAAGAACGTACACATCTCAACACAAAGAAGACAGACAGCCCAATTAAAAAATGGGCAAAGGACCTAAACAAACACTTCTCCAAGAAGGATATACAGAGGTTCCAGAGGTATATGAAAAAATGCTCAACATCACTAGCCATCAGAGAGATGCAAATAAAAACCACAATGAGATACCACTTTACACCAGTCAGAATGGCCATCATCAACAAATCAACAAACAACAAGTGCTGGCGAGGATGTGAAGAAACGGGAACCCTACTGCACTGTTGGTGGAATGCAGACTGGTGCAGCCACTATGAAAACAATATGGAATTTCCTCAAAAAACTAAAAATGGAACTGCCTTTTGAACCAGCGATTCCACTACTAGGATTATACCTGAAGAATCCTGAAACCCCAATTCAAAAGAACCTGTGCACTCCTATGTTCATAGAAGCGCTGTTTACAATAGCCAAGTGCTGGAAACAACGTAAGTGCCCATCTGTAGATGAGTGGATTAAAAAACTGTGGTACATTTACACAATGGAATACTATGCAGAAGAAAGAAAGAAGGAACTCCTGCCATTTGCAACAACATGGATGGAACTAGAGAGAATTATGCTTAATGAAACAAGCCAGGCAATAAAAGAAAAATACCATATGCTAACACTCAATACAGGAGACTAATGAACAACACAAATAAATGAACAAAATTGAACAAGAAACAGAGTAACAGTTATCAGGGGGGAGGAAGCAGGGAGGAAGGGGCTAAGTAGGGGAAGGGTTTAGCAAAGGAACTAATATAAATAACCCTTGAACATGGACAACGGGGTCAGGATGGACCATGGGAGAAGGGGTGGGCTGGGTAGGGGATAGCAATGAGGGAAAAAGTGGGACAATTGTAACAGAAAACAATAAAAATAAAATTAAAAAAAAATTTTTTAAAAGAATTTAAAACACTACAAATGGAACAGGTGCTGGAAGATCTAAAGGCTATGCAAGTAAACACACAGCCCAAGCAGAAGCTGGGATGGTATGGCCTTGGTAGACATGACATCTTCAGGTCTATAAACAATAGACATTTATTTCTCACCATTCTGAAGGCGGGAAGTCCAAGATCAAGGTGCTGGTCAATTTAGTTTCTGGTGAGGACACCCTTTCTGGCTTGTAGACAGCCATCTTCTCACTGTGTCCTCACATGGCAGAAAGAGAGAAAGTAAGAGAGGAGTCACAAACATTCATTCCATGACAAGACATGAGATATTGAGATTGAATATTCAGAGGAGAACTGATCTTGGATTGGGCTAGGATGGACTGCTTATTAGTTCTAAGGGGCCAGGAAAATAGTCAAGCACTCACCACCACAGCACACAGGCATGTGTCATGTGGTCAAGCAAGAGGTCAAACTGAAAAGAATAGGAATAATTGTCATTAGGATGATCTTGGAGCCAAAGGCAGAAGGACAGAGTAGATAGGCTGAGATCAGAGGCAGCAGGTGGGGTTTTGTGGTTTCCCCTGACAGCCACACTGAGGGAAGAACTGGCTTTGCTAAAGAACATGGTCCTAGGAGGAGTTGGGAAGGACAGTAGTCTGACTCCATTGGGGGGCACAACCCCTAAAGCCCCCAGCTAGGACTTCCATGTTGGTCTCTTCGAGCTCAGGACACGTCAGTGGTCACCTGTGAGTGACCTGAGGCCCTGGGACTATCAGCACTGATTTGTTTACTGATACAGGTTCTCCACAATACAGCATTTGACAAAGATACTAACAGATACCCAATATTCAGAAAGGAAAGGAAGTTCATTAACAGAACTTCTAGATACAGAAAAAGTCTTTTTATTACTATACTCATTATGTCACCCCACTTCTAGAATCTCACTTTCAGCTCTGAGAGTTATTTTTAATGTAGAATTACTAGGCGTTCTGCAACAATATCGTACATAAACTCAAGAAACTGTAAGGTTCGGAGGGAGGGAGGGAGCCAAAGAAGAAGATTAAGGGGAGAACATTTCTACCTTCAGATATTTTAGAAGAGATCATGGGGGCAGCTTGTGGAACTGGCAAGAAAGTAGATTTTGACATCTACCAAGTAGACCATTTCTGATGACTATAAGCATCCAACAGCGGCATAGAAGTCTTACATTTCCTACAACTGGAAGTGAGATGAGAAGACCACCTTTTGGGCACCATTCCTGCTTTAGTGTAGCCAGCAAAACTACTGAATATTCATTCTGTCATCTATAATAGCACTTCTCAAATTCAATATACAATGAACCACCTGGAAATTATTAAAATGTAGACTAATTCAGCAGCTGGGGGTAAGATCTAAGATTCTGCATATCTCACAAGCTCCCAGGTGATACCAAAGCTTACTGATCTGTGGATCACACCTTGAATAGCAAGGCCCTGGGGCCAATGCTCTCAGTTTCGGCTGTACATTGGAATCATTTAGAGCAGGGAACACAAGAAAAAAATACCAACCCCCTGGATCTCTCACTCTTAATTAGCATGGAATGTGGCCTGGACAACAGGATTTTTCAAAGCTCTCCTAAGTTTAAGGACCACTGCTCTATGGTCTTTCCAAATCAACATGGACTCTGAGATATGTACTTGGCCTTAGCCAGGGCTTCTCACTCACGTGAAGTTAACATTGATTCAACATTTTGGAGGAAAACTTTGTAATAATTATTAATTCTTATAATTTGGGGAACATTGGACCATAGAATGTCTCACTTCCCTTCCAAATCTAAAATAAACTATTGCCTTGATTCGAAATCTGATTCAAAACTTCCTTTGACAGTACATTCATGTGACCACAAGGTGGCAATGAAGCAACAAAATATGATACTACAAACCCCTCAAAAATTTGAAGCAACTATGAGCAATACTTAAGTGTGGCACACCTGCTGGGTCTGTATTATTTCCTGACTCTGAAGGGGGATTGGTCATCAGCTCCTTTCAGAATAACAGCTATAGATAAATGTACATCCACACACGTGAATACAGTTTTACCCAGTTCACAGATCCTGAAATTAAACTATGGACAGCCAAAGCTAAGTATGAGTTACCTGCCCCCCACCTCTAAATTATATGGAGCTTCTACCACTCCCACCCTTACCCTTCTCAGTAGCAGATCTTACCTCCTGGAGCTTCACAGAGAAAGTAGAAGAAATCAGGTCCCAAATCTACCAATTTACCTAATTCACTCCTACCTTTCTTCCATTTAAGTGGAATGGGGTGACTTTTCTTTTTATTGAAGGCTAAACCCTCCACCAGTGCTCCTGATTGATTCACCCTGGCCTTCACCAAGTTCATGGTTCCTCCACTTTATGTTTTCTTATACAATTAACCCTTGAACTACGTGGAGTTTAGGAATGCCAACCTATGTGTAGTCGAAAATCCATATATAACAACTAGTGGCCCCTCCACATACACATAATCCTGCATAGTCCACTGATATGCAGATTTTTTAATTTAAAAGATTTTATCTATTCTCCCAAATTTTTCCTTTTAACTGGAGAGCTTAGCGCATTTCCATATAATGTAATCATTGACAAAGAAGGACCTATTCTTGCCATTTCCTATTTGTTTCCTTTATGTCATTTTTTATTGTTGTTGTTCATCCATTACAGCCTTCTTTTAGGGTGGGTAGATGTCTTCCTAGTGTGGCATTTTGGTTCACTTCTTGTTTGTTTTTTGTTTTTTGTACGATAGCTTTTAGTTTTGTTTTGTTTTGTTTTTCAATATGCTTTATTGGTTATGCTGTTATAGTTGTCCTGATTTCTTCTCCCGTTGTTTTCCTCCACCCAGTGACCTCCCTCCCTCCAGTTGTCCCCACCTTAGTTTATCCCAATTGGTTGTGCATATAGTTCTTCTCAACATCTTCCTGTCTACTCCACTGCCTCCTACTATGCTTCTTAATTTATGTACTATCTCCCTCCCTTTCCCCCCTTACCCCTCCCTGCTGACCCCCATAATGTTCCCCATACCTATAATTTATTCCCCACTCTTCTTGCCTACTTAGTTTGCCTTTGTTTCAGTTCCCTAGCTTCTGTTGTTGGTTTTTGTGATACAGTTTTCATTTTAATGTTCATAGTTTTGATCCTCTTTCTCCTAAACAGGTCCCTTTAACATTTCATATAACAGTGGTTTGGATCTAATGAACTCTTTCAGTTTTATTTTGTCCTGAATACACTTTCTCTGCCCTTCTATTCTGAATGACAGCTTCGCTGGATAGACTAATCGTGGTCGTAAGTTTTTGCTTTTCATTACTTTGAATATTTCTTGCCAATCCCTTCTTACCTTCAGAGTTTCTTTTGAGAAATCAGCTGATAGCCTTATTGGGACTCCTTTGTACCTACTTCTCTTCTTCTCTCTTGCTGCTTTTAAGATTCTCTCTTTAGCCTTAATTTTTGACATTTTGATTATAATGTGTCTTGGTGTGGTTCTCCCTGGGTCCAGTTTTTTTGGAACTCTTTGTGCTTCCTGGACCTGTAAGTCTATTTCCTTCCTTAAGTTAGGGAAATTATGCTTCTTTCTTTTCACATAATTTTTCAATTTCTAGTTCCTCTTCTTCATCTTCTGGCAACCCTATGATTTGGATGTTGGCCTGCTTATAGCTGTCTCATAGGTTTCTGAGCCTCTCCTCATTTTCCTCACTTTTAATTTCCTCTTTCCCTATGTTCCGATTTGTTGATTTGATCCCTGGTTTTCTTGCCCTCACCACTAGTTTCGTATGTGTTTTTGTTCATTTCAGCAGGACTAGCCTTTGTTCCTTCCCTGTTTTGTTTAAGATCTGCTGTTAGGTCTGTAAGCATTTTTATAAACAAAGCTCTGAACTGTGCCTCAGAAAGATTTCCTATCTGCTTCTTCGTTAGATTGGATATTTGCTGTTTGGTCAGCTGCGTCACCAGGATCTCTATCATGATCTGTGCCATCCTGACCATTTTGTGTTTACCTTTGCTTCCTGGGCAGGGCTGTCACACCTCCTATGCTATAGGGGGCAGAGCCCCATGCACTTTTCACTACTGGTGACCCTTCTCACCACACTGTGGTGCTCTGTGTGGGGACAGGGGTCCAAGATGGATTCCTGCCGTTCACTCTCTGCTGAGACTGGGAGCCTCCTCCTCTGTCCCCACCTCCTCCACCCCTCACAGTCCAAGGCAATGGGCGTCTGCCTTCCCTAGTGTTGGAATCGCAAGCTAACAGGTCTGGTCTGCAGCCGGGGGTGCTCCCCAGGCGCTTCTCGCCTCCTGTTAAATACAGGTGTCTGTGCTTACCATCGTCATCACCACTGCTGCTGCTGCCAGCAAAGATTGACCTCTCCACCCTGGCTTCACCCCTCCTACCTGTCCGGACCAGCACCACTTCTTTATAACTTCATATGTTGGACTTTCATTTATTTTCTGTAACTTATGATTATTTCTAGTTTTGCAGTAGTTGTATTCCTTT